>NC_035443.2:48874351-49088558 GCF_002127325.2 Helianthus annuus
CACAACAACTTATTTTGCTTTCTTTTTTGCCTTTTTCTGTAATAAATGAATTGTAGCATTTAAAATTAACTTGGATATTTAGATTGATGAGAAAATCGTATCAAATCCTGTAATCTAACCGGTATCGTATCGGTGCCAAATTTTCTATACCAAATCATTTTCGGTACCAATTTGGTACCCACCTTTTGGCGTTTTCAGAATCGTTACTTTCGGTTCGACACCGGTCTAGCACCATACCTGTATTTATTGATTTTTACCTTCAAATACCATACCGTATTGTACCGAGTATTCCGGATCAGTATTTTTGGTGTCGTTACCGGTACCGAGCTCATCCATATTTTAACGTCTTAGCACCGTAATAACTGAACTAAAAACAACCGAATTTCCAACGTGTAAGACGTGTGGGTCCTATTATTATATATTAGGTTATTTAAAATCCTTTTCTTTAGGATGGAGTGAGTATCCTTACCACGTCATTTTTATTTATGTTTTGATATTCGGTATTTCCTTGCCGTTGCTGACACGCGTTTTGTAGTCATTGCGTTTTGCAGTCATTGGATCCCCGCCGCAACGCGCGGGCGGAAAATCATCTAGTTGTTATAAAATATAGTAATTTAATGAGTTTTATTAATTTGGTTCTTAACCTATAAATACAATTTATTAGGGGAATTTAAACTAAATAAAGAAAAGAAAATATAAATATCGTCTTCGTCAAGTTTGTTGTGTTTATCCATGATGAAATGATTAAAATTAATTAAACTATTTAATGGGATAAGATTAAATAGAAAGTTTAATTTGGTTATGAATGATAGGAAATAATAGGATTATGATATGTGACAAAACTTAAAAATAAAGGGACTAGTCAATTTTATCCAATATTCTTTCTTCTTCTCCCTCAGTAACTTCAAAACTCACCATTTTCAAAACCTACCATCTTCAAACTTTTCTTTACTTTCTATCTCAATAATCACTACATTATTGTGCAGTTTTCGTCACCAATCAATGATTCAAACATCCAATCAATATGTTCTTCAACTTTTTTAAAGAAACCCAGTTTAATTTCATACAATATCTCGTTTTTTTCCCGTGATTTTGAAGCGAATCACTCAATTCATTCGATTCGATCGCTGATAAGTGTTTCTAGCATTCAAATTTCGTCAATCGTTGAAGAAATCTGAAGAAATCGTCTTCGATCTATGTAAGAAACTTTTGAGTTGCATTTTTACGATCTGGGTTTTTGAATTGAGTCATTGCGTTTTACAAAGTAATGAAAATACACTTTTTTTGTATTTTCAGTCAATTGTGTTTTAGAAACAACACATTTTATTGTGTTTTTAATCCATTGCGTTTTAGGTAAAACACATTTTTATGTGTTTTTAGTCCATTGCGTTTTAGGTAAAACACAATTTTTTTTTCTTTTTTCTGGCCATTGTGTTTTAGAAAAAGACATTTCTTTGTGTTTTCTGGCCACTGCGTTTTAGAAATAAGACATTGCTTTGTGTTTTTCAGCCATTGCGTTTTAGAAACAACACATTTTATTGTGTTTTTAGTTCATTGCGTTTTAGGTAAAAGACATTTTGTGTTTTTCAACTATTGCGTTTTAGAAACAATACATTTTATTGTGTTTTTAGTTTATTACGTTTTAGGTAAAACACATTTTATATGTTTTTAGTCGATTGTGTTTTAGGTAAATGACATTTTTTTGTGTTTTCTGGCCATTGCGTTTTAGGTAGAAGACATTTCTTTATATTTTCTGACCATTGCGTTTTAGAAATAAAACTTTTTATTTGTGTTTTTAGGACATTGCGTTTTATAAAAAAAGACATTTGTTTGTGTTTTTCAGCCATTGCGTTTTAGAAATAACACATTTCTTTTGTGTTTTTGTCTGTTGCGTTTTAAAACAAGGCATTTCTTTGTGTTTTTTTGTCAATTGCGTTTTAGAAAAAAGTCATTTTTTTATGCTTTTTGTCTATTACGTTTTATGCATCTGAATTTTCGATTTTTTTTTTCCAAAAATATAACAATAGTATACTCGTTTCATAGATAAAAAGAGTTCGTTATTTTGTGCAATTTTTATAAAAAAAAAATAAATAATTTCCACCAATATGCAATATTGCAAGCCGTCGGTTAGTTCTAAAACCCTAGGCCGATCCTTCAGACCAATCTGTTCTTCCCTGCCGAATTCCTTTATCCTTTAAATCTGATATCTAAGGTACGCATTTTGTTGTTTCTAATCATTTTAATTATCTGTTTCAATTTCAATTCGCTCGTAGTTTCGTACTCCATTGTTTCTTTATTTGAATGTTTAGTTTACATACATTACACATATACTGAGGCCCATTTTAATCTCTTGAAGGTGAATTGGATATGTAAAGCTCATTAATTGATGATTAATTGTAATTCTGATTCACGAATATTGTGTTTTCAAGCTATGTTTATCTTTGATTCGATGATATTAATGATTTCCTTTCTCATGGTTCAACTAGTGTTTAATATTAAGGTTGTTTCCCCAAATTTAGTGGTTTCTTGATATGATTGTTTTTGTTTTGTCATGTTCTTGGGAGGATCTCAGGCACAGAAAGAAAGAAGCTTGATTCGCAATGGCGCCGCTTATAAACAGGTTCCCTTTTGTTGCTAATCATTTGAAGCGAATGATAACCAAGCTTAACGCAAACGATGAAAAGCACGTTATAAAATCATGGTCTCGTGCGTCTATGATTATTCCTGAAATGGTTGGCCATCGTATCGCTATTCATAATGGTAAGAAACATCGCCCGATTCAGATCAAGGATGCTATGGTAGGACACAAGTTGGGAGAGTTTGCACTTACACGAGCGCGTAAACCACAAAAGCAACAAAATGTGAAGAAACCCGGCAAGAAGAAGTGATCAGGTTTTAAGATAACAACAGATCAAGATTTATCGTTGTTAAGCTCTACTTTTGTCAGGTGATCATACTGAAACTTGTTACGTTGTGTGTTTTACATTTTAGTTTATCGAGTATTTTGTGGATGATTGAGGATGTTAGAATTCTGGGATTATGCTTCAGATTGACAGTTTATTTCATAATCGTTCCATTGAAAATGATGGTATTTTTGAACTTGCTTTGATTTTAACACGAACGCGACGCAAAAATAATCATTTGTTGAGTTGGCCTGTTTGGTAAACAAGTTGTGTTCGGGCTGTATAAAAAATTTAAAATATAACAAGTTGACCCATCGACCAGCAGTGGCGGATCTAGAAATTATTTGCTGGGGGTGTGGATAAGGTGTTCAACCATATTTTCAAGGGGTGCGGTCGGGTTTTTTGCCTAAAATATACACTAATTTTTTTTTTCCAGGGGTGCGGCCGCCCACCTTGGCCAAAGGGTAGGTCTGCCCCTGCCGACCGGTTAGTGAACCATTCAACACATTTACCTTGATTACAACTGATTTGCAACCCGCCAACCCGTTTTGACCTGACAACCATATAGATAAACGGGTTACACAAGTTGTGTTCAAGTTACATGGTTTTAGGCGCGTCTGGGTTAGGCCCAATGTCTTTTACAAGAATAAATATATGAGCTGTGTTTGGGTTTTTCAATTTGGGTTATTGAATTTTATCACCCCAAACTATCAGCTATTGGCCGCTGCCACCCCGAACTATCACTTTGACGTCCGTCACCCCCAACTTAACACTTAGTGTGTTCTGTCACCACGTCGTTAACTGATCACTCACTTTTGATCCTGTTACTATACTTTTGGGGGTGTCATAGGGATCTTAGGAAGGTTTTGGGGGATCTTAGGACACTCCCAAAAGTATAGTAACAGGATCAAAAGTTAGTGATCAGTTAACGGCGTGGTGACAAAACACACTAAGTGTTAAGTTAGGGGTGGCAGGCGTCAAAGTGATAGTTGGGGGTGGCAGCGGCCAATAGCCAATAGTTAGGGGTGATAAAATCCAATAACCCTTTCAATTTTAACCTGCTTAACCGACATGGTTGTAACCCCTAGTTTTTTTGGTGGGACAATAATGATGTAAAAAGTCTTATAGAATCGAGTCGAAACACAAGACAATATAATACAAATGAGGTTTAAACTTTAAATGAATATTGTACAAACTTTCTTTATGATTATTGTTTGTTCCAGTTTTGTTGCCATTTAAGTTTCTTGAAGCTTTGCTTTGGTGCTAAAAGACATTAGAGCACTTTCCCAGGTCGTGTCCCGCTTCGCATCATCATGCAGAATTCTTCATAATTTATCTTCCCATCCTGTCAAAAACACAATCACCCATTGTGACCTTAACAAAACCTGGCAAAATTTAACACAGCAATGACAACAAGGAACTCACGTTGTCAGTATCCACTTCTGTTATTATGTCTTTAATGGGGGCTTCATCTCCCATTCCATAGTTCTTCATTGCTGTTTCTAGTTCATCTCTTGTAATAAACCTAATTTGCCCAAAACATCACAATCATAATTACCCTTTTGTAGTTTTCATTAGTACTAGGGGTGGCAGTTGTGTCGGGTTGCTAGGTTGTAAATGAGTCAAAACATTAATCCTAATTCGTACATATTTAAAATCATGTAACCCAAAAACGCCCTTTATCTGAATGAGTTCAATTGGGTTGGTGGCTATAATAAATGGGTTAACGGGTTGATTGAACGGATTAAGCATGTCAACCCAAAGACGACCCTTAATTAAACAAGTCAACATGAATCCAACCAAAGCCTTATTGTTTTAGTGTTTGTGCCGTGTTTCAGGTCGTGTGAAGTACTAACACCCCCAATAAATAACATTAAATTTGTGTACTACATAATTTACATACCCGCTATTATCAGTATCAAAATGTTGAAAAGCTTTGTACAAGTGTCCATCCTTTACAAATGTGTGTCGAGGCATTGTTGCTGTGACGAATTCAATGTAATCAATCGACCCGTTCTCATCAACATCAGCCTGAAGCATTAAGGATAGTCTTTAAGCAAGAAGGTATAAAAAAACAAGGATTTTGAAGTTCTCAACATTCTAAAACCTTACAGCTTCCATGAGTTGTTTGGCTTCGGCCTCTATAAGTTTTGAACCCCATGGAGCCAAAGCCGTTTTAAGTTCTTCATACTTAATTGTCCCGTTGTTATCAGTGTCTATGGTTGTAAACAATGATCTCAACCCTTGGATTTCTTCGGCTGATAAATTTTCTGCAATGACCTTGAGAGCAAGTTTCTTGAGTTTGTTCATAGCTCCGAATTGCTTCATTCGAGACCAAACCGCACTGTCGATTGGTTTATCTGATGCCCCTGGATGCTCTGTACCTATATGAAACCAATTGGATTATGTTAATCCCAAACGGGTCAAATAAATTTCTTCGTTTTTACATTAGGTTCAGATCAGTAGCACAGCAGTTTTGATCAAGAACAGTAGAGCAGGTCAGCAGCCGACTAACATCCGCAGAATAGCAGCGACCTCAGCTGTTGTGTGAGTTCGTTCGTGTTTTGTGAGCAGAAGTTGTTGATCCAAGCAGCCGTGATACTCTTAACATTACTTTGGCGATTAATGATTTCGAAAGTCTTATAGAATCGAGTTGAAACAACAATTAAACATGATACGTATGAGGTGTAAATGAATATTATACAAACTGTCTGTTATGACTTTATTACTCGAGTAATTATGGAAAGTTTAGCCTGTATCCACAAGACTTAAAATCTGATGAATCAGGTTTTGTGCTTGTGGATTATATGAATATGATCTGAAGTTCTAGTTTTGTTTCCATTTAAGAATCTTGAAGCTTTCTCTTTGCTGGTAAAAGGCATTAAAACTACGGCTGTAAACGAACCGAACTTTTAGCGAACAGTACGTGAGCTATTCGGCGGGAAGTTCGTTTAATAAATGAACAAACACGAACAAGAAATTTCGTTCGATAAGTTAAACAAACGAACATGAACAGAGGCGTTTGGTAAATTGTTTATTTGTGTTCGTTCATTTTAAAGGTTTTTTATGTTATTCTTTATATTTTATTGGTTTTAGTTTTTTAAAATTTGAAACCATAGTTATACTATACACCTCCGCCAACATCCCTCATTTAATCATTTCAATTTCAGTTTGTGTTAGAGCTTGACAAACTTCTAGTTTTTGTGGTAATTATGTTAAGTATCTGTATTTTATATATTTTTTGTGGATTCTTCGTAATCTTTTTTTATGAAAAATACAGATTGTATTTTTAAATGAGTATATAATGTTCGTTTGTGTTCATTTATACTCATGAACATCTGTTTTTGTTTGTTTGCATTCGTCTGCATTCAATAAGTATTCATGAACATGTTCATTTCCTTAATGAACGAATAGAAACACGGAATTTCGTTCGGTAAGCGTTTGTGAACCATTCATGAATATGTTCATTCCTTAAAGAACGAACACGAACGAGGCCTTGTTCGGGTTCGTTCAGTACTTCAGTTGGGTCTAATTAAACAGCTTACCAGGTTGGGTCTCACTTCGCATCATCGCGCAGAATTCTTCATAATTTATCTTCCCATCCTGTCAAAAACACAATCAACCAGTGTGACCTTAACAAAACCTGGCAACATTTACACAACAATGACAAGAAAGAACTCACATTGTCAGTATCCACTTCTGTTATTATGTCTTTAATGGTGGCTTCATCTCCCATTCCATAGTTCTTCATGGCTGTTTCTAGTTCATCTCTTGTAATAAACCTAATTTCCCACAAGATCACAATCATAATTACCCTTTTGTAGTTTTCATTAATACTAGGGGTGGCAGTTGTGTCGGGTTGGTGTGTTGTAAATGAGTCAAAACATCAATCCTAACCCGGACTAACTTAAAATCATGTAACCCAAACACGCATTTTATCTAATTGAGTCAAATGGGTTGGTGGATTGTAGTAAATGGGTTTACGGCTCGACCTGTTGATTAAATGGATTAAACATGTCAACGTAAACATGATAGTTATTAAAGGCGCATAGGCCTTGCCTAGGGCCTAGGCGCAGCGCAATGTGCAAAAAAAGCGAGGGTCTGAGAAAAAAACGCACAATGATACACAATTTAAAAATATATTATGTATTAGAAAAATTATAATATTCTTCGAATAAAATAAACAAAAGTTATTATATAACATTTAATATCATCTACTTAGTACCAAAAGTTCTAAAATATTAGTGTATTGGTGTAGAAAAGTAGTTTTCCTTATATAGAAGTAGAAATCTGGCTAGAATCTTGTCGGGATTTAGAGAATTTGGTGGAAATCTGGCTAGAATCATGTCGGGATTTAGAGAATTTGGTGGGAAACTCGTAGGAACTTGCCAGAATTGGTGCCTGAACCATCGCCTTGAGAATTAACGCGCAACTGCCTCGCCTGGAAAATGGGCGTGGGCGCAAGAGGCGATGGCTTTTAACAACTATGCATGAATCCAACCGAAACCTTTTTCTTTTTGTGTTTATGTTGTGTTTAAGGTCGTCTGAGGTACTGCCACCCACAATGAATTTGTGTACTACATAATTTACATACCCGCTATTATCAGTATCAAAATGTCGAAAAGCTTTGTACAAATGTCCATCCCTTACAAATGTATGTCGAGGCATTGTTGCTGTGACGAACTCAATGTAATCAATCGACCCGTTCTCATCAACATCAGCCTGAATCATTAAGGAAAGTCTTTAAGCAAGAACTCAAGAAGGTATCTAAAAAACAAGAATTTTGAAGTTGTCAACATTATAGACATCTTACAGCTTCCATGAGTTGTTTGGCTTCAGCTTCTATGAGTTTTGAACCCCATGGAGCCAAAGCCGTTTTAAGTTCTTCATACTTAATTATCCCGTTGTTATCAGTGTCTATGTTTCTAAACATTGATCTCAACTCTTGGATTTCTTCTGCTGATAAATTTTCTGCAATGACCTTGAGAGCAAGTTTCATGAGTTTGTTCATACCTCCGAATTGCTTCATACGCGACCAAACCGCACTGTCGATTGGTTTAACTGATGCCCGTGGATGCTCTGTACCTATATGAAACCATTTGGGTTATGTTTATCTCAAACGGGTCAAATAAATCAGGTTCTATGCTTGTGGATGATTTGACTATGAATATTAGGGGTGTTCAGAATTCGTTTCGAATTCGAAATTCGATTAAATTCGATTCGATTATCAGGAATTTGTTTCGATTATAAGAATTCGAATTCGATTCAATTCAAGTCAAGTAAATCGAATACGAATTTATAATTTCAAATTCGATTCGATTTGAAATTCGAATAAAAATTATACATTTTATTTATTATTTTATATATAATACATATATAACTTTTATTGGGCTATACTATAAATTATTTTCAAAATTTATTCCAAGTATTAAAATTACCCATTACCAAACCCACTACATGGCCCATAACTAAAACCTAAGTAGCAAATCTATCAGTAGATTTCTAACCCTAAAAATATTAACTTGTAGTGGTTATTCCCAAATTCTCGTTTGGAATGTTAGACTTATGATACTTTATTTGGAATATTTTATGGTTGCTTTAAAACTTATGCTTCATTTTAATAGTTATTTACATGTTTTAAAAGAAACTGAATCAAATCGAATTTATTCGAATTCAAATTCGAATTTTTAATCCAATACGAATCGAATACGAATTGGATTTTTTATTCGAATACGAATTCGAATCGAATTGGGTAGGTTTTAATCGAATATGAAGCGAATTCGAATTCTAGGAAAAATAAAAATTATTCGAATAATTCGATTCGAATAATTCGAAAATTCGATATTTGATTCGATGAACACCCCTAAATTGAATATGATCTGAAGTTGTAGTTTTGTTACAGTTTAAAAGTTTGTTTAAGCTTTTTGTTTGCTTCTAAAAGACATTAGAACAGCTTACCAGGCTTTGTTTTTGTTCTGAGTGCATGAGGGTTTGTATCTTCTTCACTCTTGCTTTTGCTGCAACACAAACCCATTTGGTAATTTGTTGATTAACTGATCCAAACAGCATATATCACACAAGTAAGTCAAAATCAAGAAACCCAGATGGATCAAAACTAAAAAAAGGGTGTTGATAAAAATTGGCAAAGATGAAAGTCAAAGCTCTAACATTGCAGTTTGAAGCTTGAAGGAATAATTTAACTACGTAGGATTGGTGTAGATTCTGTTTTTCATTTTTTTAATTTGTTGCAACTAGGGCGCCAATGGTAACGAGGTCGTGTCCTTGATGGTTAATTGGTCACATCACAGACTGGAAATTCAAGGGAGTTGGTTTTAGATTAGATTTTATTTTGGGAAAATTACCAAGATGTTGGTTGATCAACTGACTTTGCAAATTTGTCATGTTCTTGCGTCTTTGGAAGGTCCACACAGCCTCGGAAGCGTCCTTGTATCATGTTGAAGCGTCGAGTTCCTACAATCTGACACGTGTCCCACACGTGTCCGACATGTTCTAGCGTCGGTGGCCGACGCATCATAACCAAAAAGTTTCTTGATGCGTACGGCTTTGAGTTTTGCTAACGCATCATCTCTTCCAAAAAGTTTTGGCTCCTAGACGCTTTGAACGGCTTGCCGACACTTCCTCCGATGGCTTGCTCGACGCTTCCAATGGCTTGGCCAACTCTTCCAATTTGTTTGGTTCGGCTGATTTCTCTAATATATATTTTTTTTGTTTTTTTATTCTATTAAACATTAATTTTTCCAATGTAAAAATATTACAACCTAAAACCTAAAGATATTAGTTAAATATAAGTAACATACCGGGATCAGTAGAAAACACTATCTAGGTCAATGATAAGCAACAGCATGAAAATTGGTCTCCAAATGTTCTTGAGTTTTATTATGAGGGTGACTGTTCTTCCTGTTGTTCCAGCTATATTGGGAGCCAACCTCTAGATAAACACTGGTGGGGTGGCCTATTAGGTTTCTATGAAAACGGTTTTATTCAACAAACGGTAATTGTAATATATTTAAGTTTTATATTAAAAGGTTAAATATCAAAATATTGTACACAGCATGTCGGAGCATGGTGTAATTGGCTCGTGCAGTCGAAGAAAAATGAAAATCCCGGAATTGAGACGTCATCAGTTAGTTATCGCTGGACGGTGCTCCCACCTCAATTTCTCAATCTCCTTGTAGAACAACATCATGATGCTTACGGATATGTAAATGGCTCTAGCGGAATATATCCTGCGTTGTGGGATGTCGATACGGTAAAAATAAGGGACCTAAAAATAATAGTAATTTTTTTCCGAAATTACAATATTAATGTTAACTTAACGTTTGTCAGGTATATATACCGGTGTCAGCAGACGAAGAAAATTGGATCCTTATTAAGATTGAAATGCCGTCACTAACTATTACTGTTTATTATACAAACAATTGCGATGCAATTAATTGTGGTGATTCGTTTTGCGTCCACCAGAGAATATACAAAACTCTTATTGAATTCGAGTCGGCATTCCTATGGTTTCTAGAACGTATAGGTTACTGGGAAAAAATTGGACTCAGCGAGGCTAACGCATTAGAATATGCTGGGGATGTTGTATGGCCTACGTGTGTTCGTCACGTTCGGCGAAATTCTAGGGTTATCGTATGTATATTACTACAAAATCTGGTTGAAAACCGTTCACTGAAATGGGAAGAAGGAAACATTCAAGATGCTTGTATGAGATATAGAAGATTAATGGCTGATCAACGGTATGCTGGCCGCTGTGTTTAGTAAATGTTAACAAAAATAAATAATATAATTGATGCGTGTGTTAGTGTTGGGTTGGACCCAGTAGGCACGGGGGTTCGAGTCCCGCTGCCATCATTTTTTTGATGTTTTACTTTCAGTTAAGTTTAACATAAAAAATTCAAAAAAAAAGTAAAAAATTAAATTAATGAGTCGGCAGACGGTTGGGAATTTGTTAGGCTTCGGAGGCGTCTTGCGTCAGATGGACGCGTGGCAACAAAATTTTTTAAATTATTTGATTTTTATACTTTGTTATAATTTTCAGTATATAAATACCCTTGGAAATCAGATGTTTTCTTTCCAAGCAGCGTTATATAATGCATATGTTAATGTCTTTTGATAGTCTACAAATAGAAACAAAGGCGTTTACATGTTTTGAAAATGACGTTTTCCTGAGCTTTAAAAATGCCGGTGTTGATGAAAACTGGTAGCAGGGAAGAACTCATCTTCAAAGGACACAAGAAAACCGGTGTTGATGAAAAAGGGTTAGTGAACTTCTCAGAAATGGGAAGAACTCATCTTCAAAGAACACATAGAATCACACCGTGCTATCGATATGGTCTTCCACCTCCTGAAGAAGTCACTTACAGAGGGGGTTATTTGATATGTAATAAAATTTAGTGGTATGATGTGTAATTTTTAGTGATATGATGTGTAATTTTACTTGTATAATAAAATTTAGTGGTATGATGTGTAATTTTTATTGTATTTGGTGTTCTTTAATTTAGAGTTGTTATGTTTTATGAATTACCATTAAAAGCAACTTACATTCTCCAAACCTAAGAACCAATTGAAATTCATATAAATAAATAATAAAAATAATTTAGATAGTGCATGTTTTATTTTACTGAATGTATGTTTTTTCAGTGTGGGGTTGGACCCGGTAGTGCATGTTTTTTCAGTTGTTATGTTTACTGAATGCATGTTTTAACTTACATGACTTTAATTTTTTTAGAATGGATAATTTTCTTAACATTAAAGATAATAGAAAATTTAAGGAAAATTAAAGATTAACTTTAAAAGTGGAAAAACTAAAAAAAAGTAAATAATTATCGAGTCAGGCGGACGCACCGGAATGGTCCGGCCGATGCACCGGACGGACTCGTCGGCGGACGCTTGGGAAAGTGTCAGACGGACTCCTCGAGGTTGACGAGAAGGCAGTACTTTTTTGCGTCGGGGAGACGCTTTGGAGGCGTCTTGCGTCAGACGGACGCTTGGCAACATATCTTTTCAAATAATTTGATTTTTATAATTTTTATAATCTTCAGTATATAAATACCCCTTGAAAATCTGATGTTTTCTATCCAAGTAGCGTTATACAATGATTTCTTTTGGGGTTTCTTTTGCTTTTGATAGTCTACAAATAGAGACAAAGGTGTTTACATGTTGTGAAAATGACGTTTTCCTGAGCTTTAGAAATGCCGGTTTCGATTGAAACCGGTACCCGGCAGATAACACATATGTGATCGCTTTAACCCTTAAAGGGTGAGAGAACTTCTCAGAAATGTGAAGAACTCATCTACAAAGGGCACCTAGAATCACACCGTGTTATCGGTATGGTCTTCCGCCTCCTTAAGGACTCACTTACAACGGGGACTTGAAGAGTGAACGTGTTGATTGCTGCTGAATAATATCTTGTTTAATTGGTTTTCTGTTGCTGTTGTTTATTTTAGAGTTACTTATGTAATAAAATTTAGTGGTATAATGTTTAATAATTTTTATTATATTTGCTGTTGTTTATTTTAGAGTTATTATGTTTTATGAATGTGAAAATGTTATGGGATGCTCCACATAAACTTCCACGTGAGCCGTTTTCCCTACTACATAAATATTTAAACAAATAAAATCCATTAATAAATATTTAAACAAATAAAATCTATTAATAAATAAGGCTTTAAATGTCCCTACTATAAATACCACCCAATTCAATTGTATGCTCCACATAAACTTCCACGTGAGCCGTTTACCACTTCTTTTGTCCAAACCAAACCTTTCACCAAACCTAATAACAAACAATGGAAAATAACCCCTGGACAGCCGAGGAAGATCTCGCCCTCTGCGAGTCATTTGTCGAGGCAGTATGTACTCCTCAAAGTCGTAGACAAGGCGGTTTATGGAGGAGAGTAATGCAAGATTTCACAGCACATACGGGGGCACACAACCGAACCGTGGATGCTTTGTCCTCACGGTTTAGGGTGATACATTTAGATTGTCTGCGGTTTGAGCATATCCACAACGAGGTTGAGTACCTGGGTGGTGACATCGATGAGGACGTCACCTTACAAGTCGCTCTCATCAACTATCGGCACCAAGTTGGGCGGGATTTCAAACATGTCTCGGAGTGGGAGATCTTAAGGCTATTTTTAGTAGATTAGGTGTTTTGTATGGTATTAATGTAGTTTATGAAATAAACTTTTAATTAGATGTCACCTTTTTTTTTGCACAGGATTAGATGTCACCTTATTTAATTAGATGTCAATCTTTTTTTTTTTTGAACGGCCAGCAAATCAGTATTATAAATAAAAAAACAGCCGAAAACAACCAAATCGGTTAGCTCGGGATCAGTACAGCAACAAAAAAAGACACTAAATTAAGTATTACAGTACATACTTGTGACAACCCTCACTAAACCAGGTATCCGTACGACTTAATTAACTATAAATTGTTGCCTAATTACTGTGCTTAACTGAGATTTCTGATAAACTGCTACTTGATTTTTGATACATGTACATATCTGCATCATACTTTGATTTTTCCGTCACTACATTACTTATTTACTAAACTTTAGTGACAAACATGATGCACAAAAGCACAGTAGCATTTGAACGGATAACCTATTGAACATGCTGATATAGCCAGCATCAGGCAAACACTGCCTCTAAAGGCCTGAATGAGCCAGAAATATTTTACTACACCCATAGTGTGTGTAAAGATACAAGGGTTGTATAATTGCGTCTCTAGGAATAAGATACAGAGACTGGATGTGCCTAAAACGTACTCTAAGCACGAAACACAACACTTTTATTTACACACTAGCTTCTAGCTAATTAATAAAGTGCCAAAACATGAGGAAATATTCCTGACACTTTGCAGAACAAATTGTGTCGCTAAAAATATTAATTACGACACTTAAAGGATTACTTAAGCACTTTAACGGATCACTATCCGACCGAACAACCGGACTATACCCGGAACATAAAAATATTGCCAGAAATATTATTGGTATTTTTCTGAGCCAGTTAGGGTCCCTGATTACCCTAACACCCGCTTTATAACGCGTCACGCAACTAACGGGGTTAATCTCTAAACTTAACCAACTTAATGTAACTGAACTCTAACTGTACAATCGAGATCGAACCGGATGTCTTTCCCCCTAAAGATTTCGGCCAAACCAAGGGACAAGAAGTACAAGCCTTTTGAATATTTTATTTGTTGATTGTGGATATCTAGAGGACTTGTTAACCGTTGGACGATGGCTCATGTTTTGTCTATAAAATGCACACAAGACCCACAAGAGTTTACCAACCATTTCACCAACATCTCACTCTCTCTCTTGCTCTCCTACCTCACGGCCATAACCCCTCCCCACCATCCAGCCATTGTCGGCTTTTGATCAATACATTCCAAGCTTATACAAGTGTCGAGGATCGCGTATTAGGAAGCTTGAAGAAAGCGGAAGTTGAATGACCTCATTTCTTTGCTTTTATCCACGCCATTTTCGACTAGATTCTTCCCTAGCCCCGAGCTAGAGGTATAATGTTTAAAACTCACTCTCGAACGTATCTAAAGTGGTTAAAATGATTTATAACGGTTAAAAGTCGGAAACCCATCTTTTGAATCTTTAAAGGCTACTAAAAATCGAATATTGTTGGTTAAAAGCATATAATGCGTGTAAAAGTCGTAGTATTCGAATATGTTGGTTGTAGAGACCCGATCTACGATGTGGTGGCTCTTATCATCGTTTAACCCGACTTTGCTAAGATCCCGAATCTTGACATACACTTGTTTCTTTTGTACAAGGGTTAAAAGGTGAAACTCCACCACACGAGAAGCATGAACTTGTGTAAAAGTGTTTTGACATGAAAAATAGTATTTAAAACGAGCCGATCTACGTATGTATAAGTGGTACATTCGTAGAACCAAGTGTCGAGAAAATCATGTTTTATACAAGTTGGATAACATGCTAACAAAGATGATTTTTATAAACTACAAGGGTATAAACACTTGTGAAACGAAAGATCCGACAAAATAACAATTTTTATAGAAATTTTCGGGAAGTTGTAAAGAATGATTTGTTCCAAAAACGGGGTTTTTGCAAGACTAAACTATTTTATACATAGATCCACTAAATATAACGAGATCTACACACTAGTTTTAGAAAAACTACAAGTTCATGTAATAAGGCGATTTTACATACTAGTCTACAAGTTTGAAGTGTTGAAACTTGTTTAATGTGTTGGAAATTGATTGGTTGATTTAAAGGAAATTGTTGAAGTGATTTTGTAAAAGAAAATGATACGCTTGATAGCGTGGCCACCTCCAGTTACAGGGGAAACTCTGGCGAAATTTTTCTAAAATCTAACACTTAGAATTATTTACAAGTGTTAGACTACTTTTGACATATTTTCAAATATAATTCGCCATGACTTTATTTACAAATATTCGGAGGTGGGATTTTCACAAAAATAAACGTGACAAATATTTATTCGATAAATATATTTTTCACAACACTGTTTATGATTATTTTGTGAAAATGTATAAATATTATTTTTAGAGTAAAAATAATATTTACTAACTTTGTCGAACCCAAAATAATACAAACGCTTATACGACAAACATATAAGTTACAACGGTAATTACTATTACCACTAAATCGCCAAAACATAACTTACGCTTTATACGGAAATATTCATAAATGCGGATATTGTCAGCATATTATTTTGGAAAGTATTATGTAAAGAGAAAATATATTATTTTTGAGAAAAATAATTATATTTTGGAATGAGAAATAAAATATATTAAGTGAGACTTAATATTATAAACGCACATGTATTAATTCCCCCATCCTTGGGAAGGAAATTAACTACCAAGTATATACACGGAACGGTTGTCTAACTGTTTCCCGAAAATGTAAACTATAAAGCTAAAGCACGGCCATCCGTCTAATAGAATTAGCACATGTAGGTCGTTGCGCAGCAGTTGGATATTTGGATTACTTGGTATTGTGACGCACTCACTGTGAGTTCATGTCCCCCTTTTCTCTTAACTGTTTTCAGTTTTCTAAACTGCGGGGGTGAAATACATGTTACTATGATTACAAGTACTTTTACATGGTATGGATAGCGTAAGGAGGGTTATTACCTAGATCATGTGAATGGGTAGGCTATTATCGTAAGACCATTAATCCTTGTATAAGGACCGAGAGGCATGAGTGATAGATCTATCGGGTGTTGCGAGCCCCACGCATGAGCCAGCGTGTGGCTGCATGTGGTGACTATGTCGTTCCGCCGGAAGGACCGGTATGAAATACGCGTTACAGGTTTGAGTGCTTCCTAGGCCATTTCACTTATTAATGTATTAGCTACACATTAATTGATCTCTTTTTCCTTATGGCTACATACCAAGAATTTTCATACTTACAGACATATTACAAAGGTTTTACTTACTCACTACACATGAACTCGCTCAACATTATTGTTGATTTTTCAACTTACATGTATTTCAGGGAATTAAAAGGTCTGGCACGGTATGGCACGTTTTCCCGCTGCACTAGTTTCCAAGATCATCCGGGGTTTAGGGGATGTGACTCTTTCCTGGACAAGTCACAGTCCTTAAACTGTGATCATGTTGTGTTTAGGTTCGTAATGTTTGTTGAATAAGGATATGGTTGTTAGGGCGTGTTTCCCGTTAAAACAATGGCACTGTATTTGGTTTTTAAAACTTAATGGATGATTCTTGCATGATTTTAATTCATATAGCTTTGTTATGATTAAGCTATGGTATTAAGAAGTCACACCAAATTAACCACGCTTCCGCAAAGCCAGGGTGTGACAGCTTGGTATCAGAGCTCTGATCATAGCGAACTAGGATTCCTTCTCGAGTCTAGACTATGATCACTAGGGCTCTCACGAAAACATTTTTTACTGCATACCACTTAAGTCCAGACCCAAAACGTTTTTACAAACAAATGTTGAGCACATTTCACTTATCCATTATTAGGCTCAGTCCTGAAGACTGAGGCTCGGTCTTGGAGGCCGAGGCTCGATCTTAGAGATCGAGGTAGATGTTTGTTGTTTTAGGCTCAGTCTTGGAGGCTGAGGCTCGGTCTTGGAGGCCGAGGCTCGATCTAAGAGATCGAGGTAGAGGGCTAGTGAGACTAGGGAGAATAGGCTCAGTCATGAAGGCTGAGGCTCGGTCTTGGAGGCCGAGGCTCGATCTAAGAGGTCGAGGTGGATGATAGAGCAGTCTTAGAGACTGGAAGGAATTTGGCTAGTGGGACTAGGAATGTCAGTCTTAGAGACTGGGAAGAATTTGGCTAGTGGGACTAGGAGTGTCAGTCTGGGAGGCTAGGAGGCTAGTGGGACTAGGAGAATTATTTGATTGCTTATTGACTAACATGTTTATATGATAATATGATTGATTATTATACGTATATGTGTTTGTAAAACGTCATGCTTTCATCATGTACTAGAAGGATGGGCACTACGAATCCCATGGCCATAGTATCAGACGACATAATTTCATCGGAGCACGAGGTGTACCTTTCTGATACTACCGGCACAGACAATGACGACTTTCAACCCTTTTGCGCTGCCTGAAGTCGTAGCAGAGCCTACTGATGGCCATCTTGTTGGGAATTTGCCACTCGTGGTGATCCCTGCTCCTGTGCCCCTTGCCGCGTATCCTGTTGTTGATATGCCCCCCCCCCCCCCGACGTGGCCTCTGACGACGATAACGATCTACTAGAAAAGGACCCATTCGAGGGCGAGGCCCTATTGCTGCTGGTATTAGCCTACTGCTTGCGGACGCACCTGCAGGGGAAACTCATGCCCATTCCCCTGTCCCAGACTCATTTGAGTTGCTGAATCCATCTTTCGCATGTACAGGGAGTGCAGCACCATTCACACGACGCCGACCCTGATACGGCATCATCAGCTGCACCGTTTCCCGCACACAGCTTTGAGTTGGATCACAGTACTGAGGGTGATCTTGTTCTTCCACCCAGTTTTGATCCAGACCATGACTTTGAGTCCATACACTTAAACCAGCCCTTGGAGGATCCTGTAACCCTCCATGATGGTTGATCCAGCTGATTTTGAGATGGAGTTTGTTGATCCGGAGCCAGCCGTGGCCCCTGAGCCAGGCGTTGCTCCTAACACCGCATTGGAGCATGACCCTGTTCATGCCGATGCACCTGCTGTTGCTCCTTGATTAATCATCTGCTTGAACGAGAGAAAATTTGGGGTAACTGTGCAAGACGATTTATTATTACGGGGGCCCACGTAATAACGACTGGTAGTGCACAGAAATCCTGGTTGACTCTGCGGGTCAAGCTAATGAAAACCAATGTAGCAGGAAATAACTCGAACACGAATGACCAAGGCGATGAAGCCTCGACTTCATTCTATTTCAAGCCACAAGCCAAATTGGCAAGCCTATGTGAAGGCTCAGAAAATTTATTTCCCCACCCATACATTGAGTATATTTATGTGTAAAATTGGGTGAGTACATGATGGCTTATGGTGCTACGTATCTCATAGACAATTGGAAAGTTGTCTAACCCACTTCATGCCATTTCGGCAGAAGAGAATGCCACCCAGGCGTAACACAAACACCAGTATGTTGCCAAGGATAGAAGCCGAGCTGCAAAAACGCAACTCTCAGGCAATTGCACGACATGAAGCTCTCCGCCTCTAGCACAGCAATGGCACTACTGGAAATAATCCCCAGCTGACCGCACCTATAAGCAGTTCCTAAACTGCAAGCCTTTGAACTTCGACGAAACAGAAAGCGCCATTGCATTTGTTCGTTGGTCCGAAAAGATTGACTCCATTCTAAGAAAGACTAACTATTCGCCCCAAACAGAGTGATACCTCTACCTTGAGGTCACTTCTGGATGGCACACTCTCATGGTGGGACCATCAGATTCGGGCCCTTAGCACGGATGCTACTTGCACTGAGCTGGGACGAGCTCAAGGAAATGATTGAGAAGAAATGTTGTTCTAGGACTGGAATTCAGAAGCTTAAGGTGGAGTTCTGGAATTTGAAAATGGACAGATCAGAGATTCCTTAACATGTCCAGCAATCGCACGACTTGCCTAGGGTCGTCCCCTACTAAGTCATTATTGTTGTACGATACAGTTATGTACGTGTAAGCTTTACATTGTGGTCTCGATTTGTGGCAATGCAATCGCAGTGATCTATTGTTTATGCTCTATGACATGAGATGTTATGTGGCTGATTTATTGATAGCATGAGATGTTATGTGCTAATATTGTTGAATACATACGTACATTTTACCTGCTACGACCTAACCTACATGAAACGTCTTTTAGAAGATGCCACCAAGACGCGAAATGCGCATGCCCACCTCAGAGGCGGAATTTCAAGAACGTCTCTTAAAGTTCATCGCACAGTACGAGGCCTCTCACCCCGGAAACAAACCACCCAACGGCTGCACCTACAAGCAGTTCTTAGGCTGCCAGCCCCTACATTTCGACGGCACTGGGGGTGCCGTAGCCTTCGTGTGCTGGGTTGAGAAGACGGACACTGTTTTGCGTGCGAGCAAATGCGCCCCAGAGGATCAGGTCACGTACATTTCCGGGCTGTTCCGAGATGGGGCTCTGTCATGGTGGAAATTACAGGTTCAGACAATGGGCGAGGCTGTTGCGTATGCTTTATCATGGGACGAGCTAAAAGAGCTAATGTATAAAAAGTACTGTTCGAGAACAGAAAGCCAGAAGGTGGAGACTGAGTTCTGGAACTTGAAGATGGAAGGTCCTAAGATAGCTGAGTATGTGGAGAAGTTCCAAGTCCTGTCGCGTATTGTTCCTTACATGGTAGATCCGGAGTTTAAGAGGATTGAGCGTTTCATTTGGGGATTGGCACCCCAAATCATGAGCATGGTGACGACATCTAAGCCTGCAACGATCACTGAGGCCATCAATCTAAGTGTAGCCTTGACTGAAGAGGCAATCAGGATGAACAAATTTTCAACCTCTGAGGAGAAGAAGGAGACTCATGTAGAGTCATCTGGGGACAACAAGAGAAAGTTGGCGAATTTCAAACAGGGTACCCAGTCGAGTAGCAACAACAAAAAAAGAAAAGAGTACATGGGTAAGCTACTTAAATGCGACAGGTGCCGACGTCATCATACCGGGCGATGTAAAAATGGGAAGTGTGACAACTGTGGCAAAGTGGGACACAGCAGGGAAACGTGTTGGCGTGAGACGAAGCGTGGAAAGAAAGGAAAAGGAAAAGATAGGGGATGTTACAACTGCGGGGATATGAGGCACTATAGGAAAGATTGCCCAATGGAGATTAGACAAAATTATGGGAAAGATGTCTAACACCGGGCTAAGGAAGCACGCCAGGAATCCAAGCATGGATATCGGTACGTCCCATATTACTCAACGCTATACATCCATTCTATTTGATACTGGTGCTGATTATAGCTTCGTATCGTTAGAATTTAAGAATATGCTTGGTTTAGCCGCTAGTAAGCTAGATATTCCATACTCGATTGAATTAGCGAATGGAAAGTTAGTAGAAGCTAACGAGGTGATTAGAGGTTGCGTAATCGAGTTAGGAAAGCGCGAGTTCGCTCTAGATCTACTACCAGTCCAGTTGGGAAGCTTCGACGTGGTAGTAGGGATGGATTGGTGATCTGGCAACAAGACAGAGATAGTTTGCCACGAGAAGATGATTCGTATCCCAACCGATGATGGTGAGACCATTGTTGTTCATGGAGAGAAGCGTGAGACGCCGTTGAGGATTATTAGCTGCCTAGAGGCAAGGAAGTGTTTGCAGAAAGGATGTGTTGCGTTTCTGGCACACATTGTGGATAAAAAGGGCTGCTGAGCCAAGGATCGAAGATATCCCTGTCATGAGGGAATATCCGGAAGTCTTTCCAGAAGACTTGCCTAGCTTGCCGCCTCAAAGACAAGTGGAGTTCCGCATTGACCTAGTTCCAGGCGCCGCGCCTGTGGCTAAGGCACCTTACAGGCTAGCTCCGTCTAAGATGCAGGAACTGTCGACACAACTTCAAGAGTTGTTAGACAAGGGATTTATCCGACCAAGCTTCTCGCCTTGGGGAGCTCCAGTATTGTTGTCAAGAAGAAGGACGGTAGTTTCCGTATGTGCATTGACTACAGAGAGTTGAACAAGCTGACGATCAAGAATAGGTATCCTTTGACAAGGATTGATGATCTATTCGACCAGCTTCAAGGTTCAAGATTTTACTCAAGGATCGATCTTCGATCTGGATACCATCAGCTACGGATACAGGAGGAGAGTATCCCAAAGACAGCCTTCAGAACTCGATATAGACACTACGAGTTTCTCGTTATGCCGTTTGGTTTGACAAACGCACCTGCAGTGTTCATGGATTTGATGAATCGAGTTTGCAAGCCGCACTTGGATAAATTCGTGATTGTATTCATTGATGATATTTTGATTTATTCAAAGACGAAGGCTGAGCACGAGCAGCATCTTAGAGCCATTCGGGAGCTGCTAAAGAGAGAACAGTTGTACGCCAAATTCTCTAAGTGCGAGTTTTGGCTACGAGGAGTGCAATTCCTTGGGCACGTGGTGAACGGAGATGGAATCCACGTGGATCCCACCAAGATCGAGGCGATCAAAGATTGGGAAACGCCAAAGACGCCAACCGAGATTCGGCAATTCTTGGGTTTGGCTGGCTATTATCGAAGGTTCATCGAGAACTTTTCAAAGATCGCTCAACCGTTGACGCTCCTCACACAGAAGGATAGGAAGTTTGATTGGGGAATCGAACAAGAGGAAGCATTTCAGATATTGAAAGATAAGCTTTGTAACGCGCCAATCCTAGCTCTACTAGAAGGTACCAATGATTTTGTGGTATACTGCGACGCATCGCGTCAAGGATTGGGTTGTGAGTTGATGCAACGCCAAAAGGTTATTGCCTACGCATCACGCCAACTGAAAGTGCACGAAAAGAACTATACCACGCATGATTGGAGCTAGGCGCAGTGGTTTTCGCTTTGAAGATCTGGAGACACTACCTTTATGGTACGAAGTGTACAATCTTCACAGATCACAAAAGCCTCCAGCATATATTCAACCAGAAGGAGTTGAATATGAGGCAAAGACGATGGGTCGAGCTGTTGAACGACTATGACTGCGAGATAAAGTATCACCCAGGGAAGGCGAATGTGGTCGCCAATGCCCTAAGTCGTAAAGGAAGAATCGAGCCCATAAGGGTTGGAGCTTTGGAGATGATCATTCAGACCGATCTTTCCTCGCGCATTCGTGCAGCGCAACAAGAAGCTCTCAAGGAAAGAAACATTGCAGAAGAGTATCTCCGTGGGATGGAGAAGTTGTTGGTACCAAACAAGGAAGGAACGTTGTGTTTTGAGAAAAGGATTTGGGTTCCTTTGTTTGGTAATTTAAGGAAGGTTATTTTCAACGACGAAGCTCACAAGTCGCGGTACTCTATCCACCCTGGAGCGGATAAGATGTACCAAGATCTTAAGGATTATTATAGGTGGCCTAGGATGAAAGGCGATGTTGCTGTTTATGTGAGCAAATGTTTAACATGCGCCAAGGTTAAGGCAGAATACCAGAAGCCTTCAGGACTTCTGCAACAACCAGAGATTCCCAAGTGGAAGTGGGAACAAATCTCCATGGATTTTGTTACGAAACTGCCAAGAACGCCTAGAGGCCATGACACTATCTGGGTGATAGTGGATCGATTGATGAAGTCAGCACACTTCTTGCCTATCCGCGAGAAGGATCATACAAGCAAATTGGCTGAAATCTACATGAGAGAGATTGTTACACGCCATGGAGTACCTCTCTCGATTATCTCCGATAGAGACGGAAGGTTTGTATCGAGTATATGGCAATCCTTCCAGGAAGCTTTTGGCTCAAAGTTGAATCTGAGCACTGCTTTTCACCCGCAGACCGACGGTCAAAGTGAGCGGACGATTCAGACGTTGGAGGACATGCTGAGAGCATGTGTGATGGATTTAGGCGGTAGCTGGGATAAGCATTTACCCCTGGTTGAGTTTTCATACAACAACAGCTACCACACCAGTATTGGTGCCGCGCCATTCGAAGCTTTATACAGACGCAAGTGCAGGTCGCCGCTCTGTTGGTCTGACGCAGGTGACAGACAATTGGTAGGTCCCGATGTAGTTCAGGAAACTACAGATAAGATCGCGCAAATCCGAGATCGCATTAGTGCGGCTCGTGACCGTCAGAAGACCTACGCAGATCTGAAAAGGAAACCTCAGGAGTTTGAGGTTGGGGATATGGTTTTGTTGAAGGTATCACCCTGGAAGGGTGTGGCACGCTTTGGGAAGCGTGGGAAGTTGAATCCGCGCTACATTGGTCCTTTCAAGGTTTTGGAAAGAATTGGGACCGTAGCATACAAGTTGGATCTACCTGCCGAACTGAATAATGTTCACGATACATTTCATGTATCCAATTTGAAGAGAAGTCCAACTCAAGTTAACGTTGCCGTTCCTACCGACGAAATCCATGTTGATGACACGCTCCACTTCGTTGAAGAACCTGTCGAGGTCACGGATTGGAAAGTGAACAAGACCCGCCGGAGCAGTGTCAAGCTCGTCAAAGTTCGCCGGAATGCTAGACATGGTCCTGAATTCACCTGGGAGCGTGAGGACCGAATGAAAGAGAAATACCCCCACTTATTCCCTGAGAACCCTGCTTCTACAAGCAGAATTTAAAATTTCGGGACGAAATTATTTAACGGGGGGAGAATGTGACAACCCTCACTAAACCAGGTATCCGTACGACTTAATTAACTATAAATTGTTGCCTAATTACTGTGCTTAACTGAGATTTCTGATAAACTGCTACTTGATTTTTGATACATGTACATATCTGCATCATACTTTGATTTTTCCGTCACTACATTACTTATTTACTAAACTTTAGTGACAAACATGATGCACAAAAGCACAGTAGCATTTGAACGGATAACCTATTGAACATGCTGATATAGCCAGCATCAGGCAAACACTGCCTCTAAAGGCCTGAATGAGCCAGAAATATTTTACTACACCCATAGTGTGTGTAAAGATACAAGGGTTGTATAATTGCGTCTCTAGGAATAAGATACAGAGACTGGATGTGCCTAAAACGTACTCTAAGCACGAAACACAACACTTTTATTTACACACTAGCTTCTAGCTAATTAATAAAGTGCCAAAACATGAGGAAATATTCCTGACACTTTGCAGAACAAATTGTGTCGCTAAAAATATTAATTACGACGCTTAAAGGATTACTTAAGCACTTTAACGGATCACTATCCGACCGAACAACCGGACTATACCCGGAACATAAAAATATTGCCAGAAATATTATTGGTATTTTTCTGAGCCAGTTAGGGTCCCTGATTACCCTAACACCCGCTTTATAACGCGTCACGCAACTAACGGGGTTAATCTCTAAACTTAACCAACTTAATGTAACTGAACTCTAACTGTACAATCGAGATCGAACCGGATGTCTTTCCCCCTAAAGATTTCGGCCAAACCAAGGGACAAGAAGTACAAGCCTTTTGAATATTTTATTTGTTGATTGTGGATATCTAGAGGACTTGTTAACCGTTGGACGATGGCTCATGTTTTGTCTATAAAATGCACACAAGACCCACAAGAGTTTACCAACCATTTCACCAACATCTCACTCTCTCTCTTGCTTTCCTACCTCACGGCCATAACCCCTCCCCACCATCCAGCCATTGTCGGCTTTTGATCAATACATTCCAAGCTTATACAAGTGTCGAGGATCGCGTATTAGGAAGCTTGAAGAAAGCGGAAGTTGAAGGACCTCATTTCTTTGCTTTTATCCACGCCATTTTCGACTAGATTCTTCCCTAGCCCCGAGCTAGAGGTATAATGTTTAAAACTCACTCTCGAACGTATCTAAAGTGGTTAAAATGATTTATAACGGTTAAAAGTCGGAAACCCATCTTTTGAATCTTTAAAGGCTACTAAAAATCGAATATTGTTGGTTAAAAGCATATAACGCGTGTAAAAGTCGTAGTATTCGAATATGTTGGTTGTAGAGACCCGATCTACGATGTGGTGGCTCTTATCATCGTTTAACCCGACTTTGCTAAGATCCCGAATCTTGACATACACTTGTTTCTTTTGTACAAGGGTTAAAAGGTGAAACTCCACCACACGAGAAGCATGAACTTGTGTAAAAGTGTTTTGACATGAAAAATAGTATTTAAAACGAGCCGATCTACGTATGTATAAGTGGTACATTCGTAGAACCAAGTGTCGAGAAAATCATGTTTTATACAAGTTGGATAACATGCTAACAAAGATGATTTTTATAAACTACAAGGGTATAAACACTTGTGAAACGAAAGATCCGACAAAATAACAATTTTTATAGAAATTGTCGGGAAGTTGTAAAGAATGATTTGTTCCAAAAACGGGGTTTTTGCAAGACTAAACTATTTTATACATAGATCCACTAAATATAACGAGATCTACACACTAGTTTTAGAAAAACTACAAGTTCATGTAATAAGGCGATTTTACATACTAGTCTACAAGTTTGAAGTGTTGAAACTTGTTTAATGTGTTGGAAATTGATTGGTTGATTTAAAGGAAATTGTTGAAGTGATTTTGTAAAAGAAAATGATACGCTTGATAGCGTGGCCACCTCCAGTTACAGGGGAAACTCTGGCGAAATTTTTCTAAAATCTAACACTTAGAATTATTTACAAGTGTTAGACTACTTTTGACATATTTTCAAATATAATTCGCCATGACTTTATTTACAAATATTCGGAGGTGGGATTTTCACAAAAATAAACGTGACAAATATTTATTCGATAAATATATTTTTCACAACACTGTTTATGATTATTTTGTGAAAATGTATAAATATTATTTTTAGAGTAAAAATAATATTTACTAACTTTGTCGAACCCAAAATAATACAAACGCTTATACGACAAACATATAAGTTACAACGGTAATTACTATTACCACTAAATCGTCAAAACGTAACTTACGCTTTATACGGAAATATTCATAAATGCGGATATTGTCAGCATATTATTTTGGAAAGTATTATGTAAAGAGAAAATATATTATTTTTGAGAAAAATAATTATATTTTGGAATGAGAAATAAAATATATTAAGTGAGACTTAATATTATAAACGCACATGTATTAATTCCCCCATCCTTGGGAAGGAAATTAACTACCAAGTATATACACGGAACGGTTGTCTAACTGTTTCCCGAAAATGTAAACTATAAAGCTAAAGCATGGCCATCCGTCTAATAGAATTAGCACATGTAGGTCGTTGCGCAGCAGTTGGATATTTGGATTACTTGGTATTGTGACGCACTCACTGTGAGTTCATGTCCCCCTTTTCTCTTAACTGTTTTCAGTTTTCTAAACTGCGGGGGTGAAATACATGTTACTATGATTACAAGTACTTTTACATGGTATGGATAGCGTAAGGAGGGTTATTACCTAGATCATGTGAATGGGTAGGCTATTATCGTAAGACCATTAATCCTTGTATAAGGACCGAGAGGCATGAGTGATAGATCTATCGGGTGTTGCGAGCCCCACGCATGAGCCAGCGTGTGGCTGCATGTGGTGACTATGTCGTTCCGCCGGAAGGACCGGTATGAAATACGCGTTACAGGTTTGAGTGCTTCCTAGGCCATTTCACTTATTAATGTATTAGCTACACATTAATTGATCTCTTTTTCCTTATGGCTACATACCAGGAATTTTCATACTTACAAACATATTACAAAGGTTTTACTTACTCACTACACATGAACTCGCTCAACATTATTGTTGATTTTTCAACTTACATGTATTTCAGGGAATTAAAAGGTCTGGCACGGTATGGCACGTTTTCCCGCTGCACTAGTTTCCAAGATCATCCGGGGTTTAGGGGATGTGACTCTTTCCTGGACAAGTCACAGTCCTTAAACTGTGATCATGTTGTGTTTAGGTTCGTAATGTTTGTTGAATAAGGATATGGTTGTTAGGGCGTGTTTCCCGTTAAAACAATGGCACTGTATTTGGTTTTTAAAACTTAATGGATGATTCTTGCATGATTTTAATTCATATAGCTTTGTTATGATTAAGCTATGGTATTAAGAAGTCACACCAAATTAACCACGCTTCCGCAAAGCCAGGGTGTGACAATACTACACACCCATACATCTTGCGTCTGCCATCCTTATCCTCTTGCGTCTGCCCCCTTATTGCGTCGCCCGAGAAAAATATTAGGTGGAACATTAATTAGTATTTAATGGCGCCTGCCCCCTTATTATGTCTTCCTCCTCATCGTTAACCTCGTCCGTCCGCCATTAAAACGGGAAGCGTCCGGAGACGTTTGCCATGCCTACACATGTTCTCTTCCAGCGTCTGCCAGACGCACTATAGTAGACGGACCACATTTCTCCCTCATTCCCAAATGGCATTGACACTAAACCAGGGACCACCACGAGACCCGACCCGTTTCCGGTGCCAAGCACTCACAAAAAACTTTAACCCGACCCGTATTCTGGTGTCCCCATCACGTGGTCCCAGCCGACAACATGGACTTTTGGAATGAAGACTTCAACCAATCAGGTTACAACGGTAATGTCGGAAACAGTGTTTTCGGTAACTTGGGCCAAGACCCAGGTATTGGTTTCGAAAACATTGGTGAGCTCGGAGAGATCGGAGAGAGTGGATTCGGAAACGGTGGTGGTAACGCCGGAAATACTGACTTTCGAAACGTTGCCAACGCCGGAAACAGTGACATCTTAAACTTTCTTAATGCCGGAAACATTGACTTCCAAACGTTTCCAACGCCGGAAATAGTGACATCGGAAACGTCGGCAACGACGCAAACACTGGCTTCGGAAACATAGGCGACGACATCAATCCGAATTCGAATGTTTTGATGCAAGACAAAACATCTAAACAGAAGAAGGTAAGTATTTCTTTCATTAGTATTTTATTTTTATTAATCAAGTCTATCATTTTGATTATTGTTAAAGATTAGTATGTTTAGTCTTCAAATTTATTATGTTGTTTATTATAGAAGATTAATTTGTATTTTAACCTAAGGTTCCTAGGATTAAAGTTAGAGCCGTTTGGACGATCTGCTTCTTTAGAAATCCGGTTTAGGCAAGGCTGTTTTGGAGATTACTTGAACATTAAAAACGTTATCTGCCAAAGCAATCTTTTGCTAGGAGTTGCGCAACGATAGATTCAAACAGATAATCCTATTGAGGGAATATCTTATGCAATAGGTGTGCACACTTTGAAATTTACAGCAAAAGATTTTTGTCTAATAACTGGGTTTAGATTTGGACCAGTAGAAATCCGAGCAATCCCCTAACTCATTCAGGAGTAGATATTTTGGAGGTTACAAAGTGGTTAGGCAACGTCAACTAGAAGAGTTGTTTGGGTCTGATTGGACAGGGTACACAGAAGATGATTGTCTTCGCATTTGCCTTTTGATGATGGTTGAATCTTTTATAGAAACCCAAGTTTTTCATATTGTGACAATATAATGGAAGTTCGGCAAAAGAATTTTCCAATGTTCCTTGCAGATTTTTTAACGCATTACATTTACCCCGCCAAGCTTGCATGTAAGATAAATTCACTTGAAAATTTTGTCTAAAATCTTTAACGATATCAGTAGCTCGGTAAACGCGACCGCCTTCCTTCAATTGTTCTTTTACGTAACTTCCAACAACACTCAGTAACCCCATTGTAATACAACTTTTGATCTTTTACCATAATGTCTTTTATTATGGTATCAGAGCGGTCTTAGAAGATCCTCTGATCATGATCTGTGATGATCAAATGGCCTGTCCTATTCCAGGAATAACAGAGGCACAATATTAACAATTTTTGAAGATATTCAGAAGCAGAGAAGGAAAAATCGATGAAGAAAACTCACCGGCAGCTAACACAGGAGGTAACATTTGTAGAGAAGGAAAAATGATCATCGACTCCGGAGCAACCAAACATATTATTTGTGATGATTCGTCACTAAGAGACAAGACGAAAAGAGGTTATGAACCGCCCGTTACTATACCCAATGGTGAAGCCATCGCCGTTGAAGGTAGAGGAAATTACATTATGCCTAACGGGATGATGCTTAAAGATGTTCTTTATGTTCCCAAGTTTAAGTGCAATTTATTATCAGTTGGTAGATTGTCACGAGACCTCGAATGTGCTGTAACCTTTTTCCCAGATTTTGTTGTTATGCGGAGCTTACGTTCAAGTTCATTGATTGGAGTAGGTCAATACAAAAATGGCCTATATGAGATGGAGTTGATGGGAGACAGGAGGCAAACCAAGATGACAACGCTTAGCACATGGTACAAAAGGTTAGGCCACCCATCAAATTCCAAACTACAACATGTTGATTTCCTCAAAAATTCCACTTTGAAGTCCAAAGGTTTTTGTGATTCATGTATTAAAGCCAAGTTTGCTAGACTACCATTTCCTGTTAGTACAACTAAAACACATGCTTTCTTTGATTTATTGCATTGTGATATATGGGGCAAATACCGCACACCTTCCTTTACACGTGCAAGCTATTTTTTAACAATAGTCGACGCCTTTAGTCGAGCAACTTGGGTGTTTCTCCTCAAACACAAACACGAGGCAAGTACGTGTCTCGAATTTTTTCACAAAATGGTGCAAATACAATTTGAGAAAAATATCAAAAGAATTAGATGCGACAACGGAAGAGAATTTACCTCAAATCATATGCTCGACTTTTATGCGAAACAAGGAATGGTGCTTGAAATAACTTGTCCACATACGCCACAACAAAATGGCGTGGTGGAACGAAAGCACAGACACTTGTTAGAAACAGCACGAGCATTAAGATTTGAGGCAAGCTTGCCCATAAGATTTTGGGGTGAATGCATCCTAACGGCTATGCATGTGATAAACCGAATGCCATCGGATGTTATTGGACACAAGACGCCATATGAAATATTGTACAACGAAAAACCTGATTACGAGTACATGAGGGTTTTTGGTTGTCTTGCGTACTACAAAAGTACGGAGACAAAAGGAGATAAATTCGTAATGAAAGGGAAACCTGGAGTTTTTCTAGGCTATCCACCTGGAACGAAGGGATACAAGATTTTGGATATTCAAAATAATAAGATTGTTATTTCAAGGGATGTGAAGTTTATAGAAGAAATCTTCCCTTTTGCAAATGGCAAGGTAGAGAAAGAAGAAATATTTGTTTTACCAAACAAGTGGATCGATGACCATGTAATCGAGGTGGACCAGTCTAAGTCCGAGTCCGCTGCTAGCCAAAGTGAGCCCAACTTAGGAGAAGATGCAGATGAGCAGGCTGGCCTTCCACCAAATACCGAAAATGGCACATCCATTGAATCAGAAGAAGTGATTGGGCCTGAAGCCCATGTTGAAAATGAGGGATTGGAAGAAAGCCCACAAACTGGAAATTTTTTTGAACCTAGCACTGAGAACGAACAGGTTGGTCTTGATTCAGAAAATATAATACTTGAACAAGTTCAGCCAATTCCAGAAAATGAAGAGCAACCAAGAGAAAAACGAACCAGGTCCCGTCCGAAACACTTTGACGATTACGAAGTCAAGCTTCCCCCTTCTACGGATCACAAGCAATCCACCCCCTCAACGGTACATCCCTTAGCACATTTTATTTCATATGATAAGTTCACTAAATCTCACAAAGCTTTTCTAGCGGCCATTACCTCAAGTAGTGAGCCAAGACAATTTGATCAAGCTGCTCGAGACCCAAAGTGGATAGACGCCATGAAGAAAGAAATCCAAGCCCTCGAAAGCAACGAGACTTGGACTTTAGAAGAGTTACCAGAAGGGAAATGGGCAATTGATTCCAAGTGGGTGTATAAAATCAAATATAAACCAAATGGAGACGTCGAAAGGTACAAAGCTCGCCTCGTTGCTAAAGGTTTCACACAAATGGAAGGGGTAGACTTTCATGAAACCTTCGCGCCCGTCGCAAAACTTGTGACTGTCCGAACCCTATTAACTGTTGCTGTAAAAAGAGAATGGTATATACACCAACTTGACGTAAACAATGCTTTCTTGCATGGGGAGTTACATGAAGAAGTCTACATGAAGTTACCTCAAGGATTCATAAAGCCGAACGATAATAGAGTGTGTAAACTAAAGAAGTCACTTTACGGGCTCAAACAGGCGTCAAGGAATTGGTATCAAAAATTCACAAATTCCTTAATTGAAGTGGGTTTCAAGCAGACTGGGGCAGACCATTCATTGTTCATATTCAAAGGGGAAGATGTTTTTGTTGCTGCGCTCATATATGTTGATGATATTATCATCACAGGAAATGACTCGAACAAAATACAAGAAACAAAAAAACTTTCTCAACAAACGATTCAGCATTAAAGATCTCGGTCCTTTGAAGTTTTTCCTTGGGATAGAAGTCGCTAAAACAAGGGAGGGAATTGTCCTAAGTCAATGAAAATACACGCTAGACATTTTGGAAGAAACAGGAATGATGGGTTGTCGACCAAGTTCACTTCCAATGGAGCAAAATTTAAAACTTGGCAAATGCGATGACGAGCCGCGGGTTGATCCCAATCAGTATCGACGGCTGGTTGGTAAACTCCTTTACTTGCAGGCGACGAGACCTGACATCACATACGCCGTCAATGTTCTAAGTCAATTTGTAAATGACCCAAGACAGAGTCACATGGATGCGTGCAACCGAGTTTTACGATACCTTAAGACGACACCAGGTCAAGGTATTTTGATTCCAAAAGGGGGAGGTACAAATCTCATCGCTTACTGTGACTCAGATTGGCTTTGTTGTCCATTCACAAGGCGGTCACGAACAGGTTATCTTCTTCTTTTAGGTGGTGCTCCTATTTCATGGAAATCGAAGAAGCAGTCTGTCGTCTCTCGATCATCCGCCGAAGCAGAATATAGAGCAATGGCAAATGCAGTTAGTGAAGTGCTGTGGATGAGGTGGCTCCTTAGCTTGCTTGAACTCGCCCCCATCGGCCCAACACCCTTGTTTTGTGATAATCAAGCCGCTCGTCATATAGAAAACAATCCAGTGTTCCATGAACGAACCAAGCATGTAGAAATGGACTGTCATTTCGTTAGAGAACGTGTTGAGTCCAAAGAAATACAACCGATGAAAATTGACGCTAAAAATCAGATTGCCGACATTCTCACGAAGCCCTTGGGTACCCATCAGTTCCGCACGTTACTAGACAAGTTGGGCATTCAAGACCTCCATGCTCCATCTTAAGGGGGAGTAAAGATAGACATTATTTTCTCCCATATATTGTGCTAATCTCTTTATCACCTACCATAGATGGCTCCTATGATCATGCCCTTATTCACGTTTCTATGGCCTATATATTCTTATTCCTTTTTGGTTTTGTGATATAAGAAAACAACATTCAGTAACCCCATTGTAATACACCTTTTGATCTTTTACCATAATGTCTTTTATTAGGGTTTCCTTGACGTAGACGTGGATGTGTCTGCGTCTTAGAACATGTATGTTTGTTGTTAAAATATTTTATATAAAATACTTCACTAGATTGACGACTACACGCTCTAAAAAGCCACTCGCAGTCGTCATTTACACATGGTGCGACATAACTTGTTTTCGATGACCTTATTACTTTATATTCGAAACATTCTTCAAGACATAATCTTCCTAGTTCGATTTTCATCTCTTCTTTGTTTCGAAAAAGATATCCTTCTTTTAACCGACAATGTGACCCAACTTTTTCTATAACATTAAAAGAAACAGGTAATTGGTTTTCAGAATCAAAATTACCTTTATCACAGTCATTAAACTCATTAGTTTCAAAAACATTATCGTTTAAATCAGGGCATTTGAAATCAATGCGTTGACTTCCAGAAGACGAACCAACGCCAATTTCTTGAACTACATATAATTTAAAAAGCTCATAGGGATTTTTTTCAGTAAGCTGGAAAAAAAGGAAAGATCATAATCATTAGTTAAATCAATGGTATCAGTAAAAGATGACATTTTGTATGATAAACGTGTGATATTTTGAACACCAAAAATCTCAAAAAGATATCTTACAAATTCAGTATACGAAATATTATTGTTTGGGATTTCTAAAAGACGTCTTACTGATTGACAATCAACAACATATTCCATGTTGTTATTAATAACTTTCCAGTTTCCACCAAGGTAAACAACAAATCTAAAAGCCATAATTGAGAGTAAAATCACACGTGATGTCTCCTGTTTTATTTTCTTACTAGTAATACTTCCTGGGTCCCAATACTTCCTTTTTAAAAGAGTCAAATGTTTATGAAGTCAGTATACAATCTAAAGCGTCCACGTGTTATTTATCCGTCCTTCGTACGATTTTAAAGCATCTATCAGGTTGCGTCAGTCCGTACGGTACGTTGACGCCTTTTGCGTCGGCGGGACTTCCCATTCGCGTCGGCGGGACTTCCGGTTGCGGCGATACTTCCCTTCTGCATCGCCGGGACTTCCTTTTGCGTCGGCGGGCCTTCTCTATTGCGTCAGCGGGACTTCTCGATTGCGTCAGCCAGACCGTTCCCGTTTTTCTATGTTAATTAATGGAGATGGTCAGAATTTTGTCTTTAATTTATAAAACAATTCCCTAAAATAAATATATTATATAAGAGAAATATTTTTCCCAATATTTTAATACTTATTGGCCGATAAATACTACACTAAAAATAAATAAATCATAGCAATTTATGCCAACCATATTAGTTAAAAAATCTATTTCCGGTTCTGATTGTCAAATATTAGAAAAATGTAGTATGGAAAAATTATTTGCGAGTTTGTGTCTACATGATGTTTTTCTCAGTTTTATATTCACTCCGCTGCTGCGAAGGGGCCTTGTACAGCACACTTGATGATTCCACCCCTTTAGGGTGGTTGACGTCCCAGTGTGTTAGCTAGGTCTTGTAAGAGGGGGGGCTATAATGTGGCTGATTGATAACTAAGCTGCATCATCGTCGAAGAGACTGCAAACAACCCGTTCTATAGACGATTATCGCTGATTAATTTTTATTTTAATTTAATATTCTGTTTGGATATTTATGTTATAAAAATAATAAATAAATAAAGTTGTATGAAATCTATTTGTTGGTTTATTTGTTGCTTTTGCCAAAACAGTCAGATCGGTTAAACAACAAAATAATTTTTTACTTTTCTACATTTACAGACAAAACTAATTTTATATATTAACATAAAAAAATAAAACCTAAGCATAAAACCAGATTTAATTTAATTTATACACTATACCGTGACCCTAACAACATTAAAACCCGTAAGCCCAAACCCCTTAAGCCCAAAACCCTTTGACCCAAACCCCTTAAGCCCAAACCCCGTAAGCCCAAACCCCTTAAGCCCAAACCCCTTGGCAAAAACTAAACCGCGTCTGTTTGTTGGAAACGTTGAACACAATATGAGACGGCGTTGAGTTCATTATTATATAATTTTTTTCATAGAATTTTACTGCAATTGAACTAGAATTCAAACGTAAATCAGTAAACTTTATAAATTTATTATGATTCAATACAAAGTACATAAAACACATAACACAAAAATACAAACATAATCATTTGAACTAGAATACACCAAACCGCTACTTCCAACTGGGTAGGAGATCCGGATTCTGATTCCGGAATTTGCATCGAAACACCTAGCAATGATAAAGATGGGTCGTGAACTGGTAAGTTCCGTCAACCCACATTTATATTGGCCTAGGTGATATGTAACGGGTTGTTCACATTTTCTTCAACGGTTCGCCGACTTCAGTTATGTTTGGAGACCTGGCAAACACATTGGTGGATATGTAACCGTCATGTGCCGAACAACCCGTTAGACCCTTCACGTGTCCATTGTAGATGAGTTCTTGAACCCGATCAACCCCGCAGAGCACGTGGAAGGGGAAATCCGATCACATCCGATGAAATCAGAGAAGATCGGTGTCCGTTGTAGATGACTTCTTAAACCCGTTTGTTGAATTCGAAAAAATAAATTTCAGGGGGTCTGCCCATTTTGTGAAGCTGTGAACTAGTGGGGTAGAGGATAGGGTGAAGAAAAGATTGTATGTATATAAACATGGCCATTTTTGAAGCTGTGGACTAGTGGGGTAGAGGATATGGTGAAGAAAAGATTGTTTGTATATAAACATGGTTGAACTTCAAAAAAATTAAAAATTCAACACGTTCACCCTTTTTAAAGCGTCAGCCAAAGCTAAAGCGTCCGTTCAGACTATTTAAAGCGTTGTCCAGACCTTTTTTAAAGCGTCAGCATCGGCCAGTCCATTTTTTAAAGCGTCAGACCATTGCGGTACGTCAGCCGGACCATTCCGGTGCATCAGCCAAATAATCAACAGACGCTATAATTGTGATAAGAAACCAGGGACGCAAGCCGTGGAATCATTGCGTCACCAACGCATCAACATTAATCAACAGACGCTTGAACATGTCGGACACGTGTTGGACACGTGTCAGCTTGTAGCAAAAAGACACATCAACATAATATGAGGACGCTTCCGAAGCTGTGTGGACCTTCCAAAGACGCAGGAACGTGACAATTTTGCAAAGTCAGTTGGTCAACCAACATTTTGGTAATTTTCCCTTTTATTTTTCTTACCATTTTTTTAGTAAAGAGTAAACTGCGATTTTGGTTTGGTCACTTTTGTCACTTTATCCCAAAACTCAAACCTTTTACATTTGGGTCCCTGTGGTTTCACTTTCTATGTAGTGGGTTACAGCCAGTAGTTTGTATCCTGTAATATTCTCTACTGCAAGATTGATGAGAGTGGCTATGACACCTGTCAAAAGCCCAACTAGGAAAGCCAATAACCATTTTAAGAATACATACTGCAACACTTGAGCTTGTGATCTGATTCTCCAGTCATGCTTGAACAGATCATTCTCATTGATCCTGTTAAGAAAAAGTTTTGTTCTTTATTCATGAGCAATTAATTGCCAATTGAAATGAAATCTTTGATGATGGAGCTTACTCGTAATCCAAGCTTTCGATATACGAAACTTTGGTGCCAACAAGAGCTAGTGGACTTGAAGAAAGTGTCCGGTTTTGCTTCAGAAGTGGCTGATGTAGAGAATTGCATTCTGGGTCTCTTTCTTGTTGGTTTTTTGTTCTTCTGTGGTGGTAGTAGTCTCTGCCATTTGATCTGAATCTTCTTTCTCCATTTGATTGATACAACAGATGCAACTTCTCTCTCTCTTGTCTCTATTTATCTCTGGTATTTATTGTTTGGTTGAGGCTTGGTGGTGGAGGTGGTGGTGGCGGTGATGGATGGTGTTTGTTATAAAGGAGAGATACAGAGAGAGAAAGAAGGTAGAAGAAGAAGTGTGGGTGTGGTGGGACTCACAAAAGATTATTGTTTTAATAAAAATTTTAAATAAAATAAAAAGAAATGATCATTTTGCTCCTAAGGAAAACGACAAAATACCATGATTTAATTTGAAAAATATGACCTGATTTCATTTTTGGACCAAAATGGCAATAAAATTGAAACCCCAGGGACCCAGATGAAAAGGTTTGAGTTTTGGACTAAAGTGGCAAAAGTGACCAAACCTCAGGGACCAAAATGGCAGTTTACTCTTTAGTAAATTATATAAACAAAGTTCTTGCAATTTGTTAAAAGAGTAACATAGTTATTTTACACAAATAACTACGTTGGTTCGATTAGTGTAATTTTTCCTTGTAATGAGTGTTCACCTCTGGCTCTAGTGTTTTGCTAGGTGTCGTTGTTTAATGAAAGTCCTTGTTAAAAAAATTATTTTACACAAATTCAAGATATATCATGACAAAACAAACATTATAAATTAAAATTTAACTAGTATTAAGCCCCCCCCCCCCCCGCGACAACCGGTGTCACACCCCAACCGATGGCGGAAACATCGAGGCGTGGCATTGAGCGAAATATATTGTCCAGAAGTTTCCATAACAACTATCATTACCAGTTATTTAAAGCATCACGTCCCATACCATGACATAAAAGATAACATAATTATTATAGACAAAATCTAGTCAAATTGTTCTGTTCCGACAACTCAGATTTCAAATACAGACAATTCGTTTATTTGTTTCTAGACCTTTCCTAGCCTCAATTTCACAGCAAGCCAAGTAATATAACATCTTATACACCTGCCACATACGTTAAAGTAAAAGTCAATACACATAGTGTAAAGGTGAGCATACAAGTTTAATAGATATAATAGAGTTCGAAATCGTTTACGCATAACCAGCACGTACACAGTGTGAAATGAAGCACGTTAGTTATCGACATGAACCTATCGATACCAATGACTGCGGGTTGACTGCCCAAGGCAGTTCGTAATACACACTCACCACTGTGAGCCATGTAATCAATTCTCCTTAACAACCCCTGAGTGAACAGGTGCTGAGTCCAAACTATAGTACTATCGTTGCTAAGGCAGGTAGACAGCATTCCATGTGTAAACATAACAAACAATCATTCATTAAGTTACGTATAACATGCGGTAACGGTTACCGTTAAAGTATAGCGTAGTGTGTTCGATGTGATTTAGAATAAGTAAAGTTTGTAACACCCAAAAGTGCGTAAAGCAAAAAGGGATCGAGTATACTCACAGCAGTGATGGATTGAAGGGAGCGCTTAGAGCGGGATTAACCTGATCAGAACGATAGCAATAACGATAAGCGGCACGTAAAACGATACAAGTGTCAGTGGATCGGACGGTAATCCGATCGGGTGGCAATCCGATCGGGTGGCCGGTCGATCGGATGACAATCTGTTCGGGTGGTCGCCCGATCGGGTGGCCACTCGATTGGATTGTCATCTCGTTTGGGATGGATGTGTTTGTGTATGATGGCTTGTCTTTTGAATTTTTCGTTGTAGCATTTTGAAAACAGAGAAATATCTCTACCTTTCAGGTCGGTCGATCGAACGGCTTTTCGATCGGTCGGCAATCCGATTGGCGAGGCTTCTCAGGTTGAGAACAAGTTCACCGCAGGACGGTTACTGGATCGGATTGCAATCCGATCGGGTGGCAATCCGTATGCATTGAACATGTTGAAAATTGTTTAAGTGTTGAAGTCTAAACATCACATGGTCGGGTGGTAATCCGATCGGGTGGCAATACGATCAGACGGCAATCCGTTCAAAGTTCAAACCTCAAATGTTGAAATAAAAATCAAGTGTGGGACCCAAGGTGCAAGCCGATCGGGTGGCTGTCCGGTCGGGTGGCAATCCGATCGGACGGCAATCCATCCCAGACAACCTGATCGTCTTCTTCCTTGGTCGTTTTGGTAGTTTGGAGTTTTTCTCGAGACTGTTTGATAACGTGTCAAACAACAGAAACCTCGTCAAGACTTAGCGACCCGATCGGACAGGAACCACCCTAGTCCAACCAGCTAACTGTTCGAGACGGTGTTTCATGCTCAACCCGAAATCAGAAATCTCGTGGATAGAATCCAGATCTTGAACCAACACATCAACAAGAAAGAGTAGAAGATTAGAGCAAGCTCCGATTCTATGAGTTTTGAGTGCATTGAGTGTAAAAGAGTTGAAAGAAGGTTAGAAACCATCTTTCAATCCGTTTTCACCATGAATATGTTAAGATCTATGAAAGATCTTTGTTTATTTGTGTGGAAATCGTTCAGATCTAAGTTGTTCTTGGTGGATTGAAGTCAAAACATGAAGTTCTCAAGAACACCATGATGACATCATCCTAGAACACCTCGAATCTAGTGATTTCACGGTTAAAATTTAAGATTTAAAAGATAGAAAGGTGTAGGAGTGCGTGTAGATCAAGAAAGTACAAGATTTAGGTGGAAAACTTACAAGAATCGCGAAAAATCTGAAGAAATAGCGACTGGAGCGAGTTGGGAGAGAGAGAGCTGTCAACATCAAGTGATGTTGACATATGGGGGTATTTATAGGGTTTCCATAAATGGAAAGGGGGAAAGGTGGCTGGTCGATAGAGTGGCTGCCCGTTCAGGTGACAGCTCGATCGAGTGACAGCACGATCGAGTGGCAACTCGATCGGGTGGCAGCCCGATCGGGTGGCAGCTCGATCGGCTGGCCACTCGATTCGAATGCATGGCGCGGCGAGTTTTGCAGTTTTGATTCGTGTGTTGAGTGTTGCGATGCGATAGAGTTCCTCATCAAATTACTTTTAATCCAACTACTATATCTAACATACAATCATCCTAATTAACTTGCGTTTACCGTTTGCGATTCGATTGCGATTGAGTTTCGATTGCGTTTCGATTAATCACCACAACATAAACATAAACATGCACAAGTAACATATAAAAAGGCACACACACATACGGACAATAACCAGAATGCGTAATTCGAGTTGCGCATGCGATTGCGATAAGCGATAACGCGATAACACAAGCGTTAAACATCAATAAAACCTGGATTATTAATAAGTACTCCACATAATACAACTAACGTAAACAATTAAATAGGCTATCTACAAGTCAAAGAAGTCAAAACAGAAATTGAGCAAGGAGTGACAGATTGCAATTAGCAATCTTTTCTTCCTTTGACTTCAATCTTGACTTTGACTTTGACTTTCGAAACACGGTGTGTTACAGCCTCCCCCTGTTTAGGGAATTTCGTCTCGAAATTAGGCTTTAGCCGTAACAAACAACTGCGGGTACTTCGCCTTCATGTTGCTTTCGAGTTCCCAAGTGAACTTGATGTGCTAAAAGTGGTCTAAATGAATCTAACTAATTTTAAACCCTAAACTAGACTCTCTAAGTTTTAAATTTATAACTAAGACTCTCTAAACCTAAACCACACAACCGGCAAGTGTACCGGTCAATGTAGTATAGCCTAAGTAAGTCCGAGTGTCGAACCCACGAGACTCTACTAATTACGTTGACTAGACTCGACTAACTTAACTGACCTAACTGAATTACTTGTTTTTATCTTTTTTGGGGGGTTTTCTAAATATCCTAAAAATTGCAATTATTAAATTTAAACTAATTAATTAGACTAACTAGACGCGAATTTGGATGAAGGTTTTTCTCACTAAGTGGTGATGAAGACTACCTAGGCTAGAATCCTATTTAACTAGGAATGGATTTCTATTTGAAACTAAAGTGGTATGGAACGGGGATCTTTGTGTGCTAAACCCTAAGAAATCCCTACTAAGACATCCCGACCCTTCTCAGGAAGAAACCTGTGAGACTCTACAGGGCTGTTATTACTACCGGTTGGTTAGACTTCCTCTCAGTCCTCTAACTTCTTTAAAAGTGCCTTAATCCGGCAATCTACCTCTCAGCGCGAAAGTCTAAGGCAACTATGGATTTTAATTTAGTTTAATAGACACGAATAAGATTAGGGAACTAAGACCGATTTCTCTCAAAACCTAATCCTAGCTATATATCAAACCGAGACCTATTAATAACCTCGAGCCTCTCAGCGACAAGATTAGCAGAATATCAAGTTCTAACTATCTTTTATTTACCGTTTCTAAGGTTATTGGCCAATTAACCCAAAGACTACCTGAACCCGCAAAGACTCGAACAATCAACACAAACCTATCCTATGAAAGACATTCACCAAGGTTCATGTGAAACGAATAAACAATCAATAATCAAAACAAGATACGCATACGCACTAAGTTAAAGATTCCAAAGTTCTTTACTTTTTAAGAAAAACCCATACACACAATAATAAACGAAAAGAAATCCAAACTTTATTAAATATTCATCTTAACCTAGGTAGTTTAGAAAATTAGCCAAGGAACATAGTCAAGAACGAAAATAATAAACAAGTCTCAAATAACAAAGAAGTCATAGTATCAAGTTTGAAAACAAAAAGTAAAACAAACCGAACAATAACTCGTTGCCTAATCGACCCGAATCTTAAATCCCACTCTTGAAGCTCGATCCAATAAACCTTTTTTCTTTTGATCGCCAACTGTGTAGCCCTTATGATCGCCTCGTCTTGTGCGTCCTCTGTCTGATGTGCGGCTGATGATGTATATTCCCTCAAAATATGGCAGCCGTCCCCTATATGGTTCTCCCCGTGCGTCTCTCCCGCCGTCCACCCCTTCCTGGGCTTCTTTTATGGTACACCAAAGTGGAATGGGCATGGCCCAATTGCCGTATAATGTTCTAAATGGCCCAACATCAAAAATTATAAGAATTTGGTCAACATAACTTGAATTTCGGTCAACAGATACTCGGTCAACATCAGAATGCTTTTTGTGATTGGAATTAATTTAAGTTTCATCTTTTTGTTACTTCTAGTCCTCCCACTTCTGACAACTATTTTTAAAGAACTTTCAACTTATTGCGGTTTGGTCCTTCGAGCTTATAAAATAGAGATAGCGGCATCGACCCACTTAAGGAAAATAGCGGCAATTCTAATTCCGGTCACTGGCGGTGTACTCTATTCAACTAGCTGATTATTTCTCTATTACTCATTTTCTCTCCATTTACACCAGAACCTGCCAAAACACAAAATAATATAATATAATACTAATAACTAAACAAAACAAATGAAAACTATACAAAAAACTATACAATCTACACGGGACAAATATGTGTATTTTACCCCACATCAGAACTCCACGCCACGTTTGCTTTCCCATCGAAACTTCACAATGGGAATGCGTGAGCATCTGAGCTGCTTGGTTTTGTGGTCCATGATCTCGACAGGCTTCTCCACGAAGTGTAGTTTTTCGTTTACTTGGAGGTCCTCTAGCGGTACATACAAATCATTCTCAGCCAGGCACTTTCTGAGGTTTGAAACATGGAAAGTCAGGTGAACGTTGCTAAGCTCCTCCGGTAGTTCGAGTCTATAGGCCACTTTTCCGATCCTTTCCAGAATCTTAAAGGGTCCAACATATCGAGGCGCGAGTTTCCCTTTCTTGCCGAATCTGACCACACGCTTCCAAGGTGATACCTTTAGGAGTACTTGGTCGCCAACGTCAAATTCAAAGGGCTTGCGTCGTCTATCGGTGTAACTTTTCTGACGGCTCCGAGCTTTCAGCAGATTGTCTCGAATCTGGAGGATTTTGTCAGTCGTTTCTTGCAGTAGCTCAGGACCGGTTAATTGCGAGTGCCCGATCTCGTGCCATACAATAGGCGATCGACATTCTCTTACATATAAAGCCTCAAACGGTGCCATTTGAATGCTGGAATGATAACTGTTATTATACGAAAATTTGACTAACGGCAGGTAAGCGTCCCAATTTCCACCGAAATCTATGACACATGAACGGAGCATGTCTATAAGCGTACGAATCGTTCTCTCAGTCTGACAGTCAGTTTGAGGGTGGAATGCGGTACTTAGATTAAGTGCAGTACCGAGAGCCGTTTGAAACGTTTCCCACAGACGCGAGGTAAACCGAGCATCACGGTCAGAGATGATGTCGCGAGGCGTCCCATGTCGACAAATGATCTCATCGGTGTAGATTCGGGCTAATCTTTCCACCTTATAGTCTTCTCGTATTGGTAGAAAATGAGCAGATTTGGTTAAACGGTCAACGACAACCCAGATGCTGTCGTGACTTGATGGCGTCCGCGGAAGTTTCGTTATGAAGTCCATAGCTATACTTTCCCACTTCCACAAAGGGATCGGGGGTTGTTCAAGTAAGCCAGAGGGTCTTTGGTGCTCAGCCTTGACTTTCGAGCAAGTCAGGCACTTCCCAACGTAGAGAGCGATATCTCTCTTCATGCCCGGCCACCAGTACTTGTAGCGAAGGTCCTGGTACATTTTGTCAGCACCGGGATGAATAGAATATCGGGATTTGTAGTCTTCGTCCATCAAAATCTGTCATAAATCAGTCCGCTTAGGGATCCAGATTCGGTCCAGATAATGGAATATCCCATTCGACTTATTCATAAGTTGGGCTCCATCGTGGTAGATTCTTTCCTTCTTCAAAGTACGTTCGGTAAAACAAGCATGTTGGGCTTCGCGGATGAGAGTTTCGAGATGATGCTGGGTTGGAACATTAGGAATGCTATGCAGATAGCTTCGTCTGCTCAGAGCGTTGGCAACGACATTTGCTTTGCCTGGGTGGTAACGGATCTCACAGTCGTAATCGTTGAGAAGTTCTACCCATCGGAATTGACGCATATTAAGTTCCTTCTGGTTAAATATGTGTTGTAGGCTCCTATGGTCGGTGAAGACCGTACACTTTGTACCATAAAGGTAGTGTCGCCAAATCTTCAACGCAAAAACAACAGCGCCTAGCTCGAGGTCATGGGTTGTATAGTTCTTCTCGTGGATCTTGAGCTGAGGAGATGCGTAGGCGATAACCTTGTCCCATTGCATGAGAACACAACCAAGACCAAGGTTCGAGGCATCGCAATAGACAATGAAATCATCGTTTCCGTCGGGTAAAGCAAGGATGGGAGCATTGCAAAGCATGTGCTTGAGGGTTTGGAAGGCAGACTCCTGTTCAGTTCCCCAAACAAAGGATCTGTCTTTATGCGTGAGAGAGGTAAGCGGCACGACGATCTTAGAGAATCCTTCGATAAATCGATGATAATAGCCCGCTAATCCGAGAAAAGAACGGACTTCTAACGGGTTCTTAGGCGTAACCCAACTCTTAACTGCTTCAATCTTCGCGGGATCGACATGAATACCTTGACTATTGACAATGTGACCGAGGAATTGAACCTCCTCTAGCCAAAATTCACACTTGGAGAACTTGGCATAGAGTCGATTCCCCTGGAGTAGCTCGAGAACCAAACGTAGATGTTGCGCGTGTTCGGTTTTCGTCTTGGAATAGATCAGGATATCATCGATGAACACGATGACAAAGCGGTCCAGAAATGGTTTACACACGCGATTCATTAGATCCATGAAAACCGTGGGTGCGTTGGTTAAACCAAAAGGCATAACAACGAACTCGTAGTGGCCGTATCGAGTGCGAAAGGCGGTTTTGGGTATATCCTCCTCTTGGATTCGTAACTGGTGGTAGCCTGAACGTATGTCGATCTTCGAGAAACATGTAGCACCTTGTATTTGATCAAACAAATCATCGATTCGAGGCAGGGGATAGCGATTCTTGATTGTCAACTTATTCAATTCCCGATAGTCGATGCACATCAGGAACGACCCATCCTTCTTTTTGACGAAAAGACGTGTCCCATGGAGAGGTGCTCGGGCGAATGAAGCCTTTATCAAGTAACTCCTGGAGTTGACTCGAGAGTTCACGCATTTCGGATGGAGAGAGTCGATAAGGGGCTTTAGCAACAGGGTTTTCTCCAGGAATGAGGTCGATATGAAAGTCGATATTACGACTTGGAGGCAAACCTGGAAGTTCATCAGGAAATACCTGAAGAAATTCACAAACCACGGGTGTAACACCCCGTGTTTTCGAATGTCAAAGTCAAAGTCAAAGTCCAAGTCAAGTTTGACTTCTTTGACTGTAGTTAGTCTATTTTATGTTTTATTGTTTGTATTATGTGGAGTAAGTGTTGTTTATCAAAGGAATCGAAGTAATCGAATGTTTAATTGACGCGAAACGCTTTACGACTGTGAATAGTAGGAAGTAACAATGCGATAAAGTTAATCAATCAATAATCAAGATAATCGAATCATCAATTGAACTCGAAACTCGAATCATGCGAATTTGGTGTTATAGTACGTGTATGTGTGCCTTACGTGTTACCTATGCATGTTTATTTTATGTTATGTGTGGTGATCAATCAAATCGAAACTCGAAACTCAATCGAACTCAATCGAAATCGAATTAGGACGAATGGTAGCGAAAGGATAGTGTGAAATATAGATGCTTGTATGTAGATATAGTGGTTGGGATTAAAAGTAATTTGAATAGGTGTTAGTGCATTAATGTCTATCGCCTTCGTCAATCCGAGCCGTAGCGAGAAACTGAAGATAACGAGTCTTTATAGTGTTATATATAGTCAAAAGGCAAGGTGGCAATCTTGTAATTAATGAAAAGTTTCATTAAAAGCCTTGGCATATATATATAGGGAGTTATAGTGTTATTGTTAAGACTTTTGCTCCATTTGGTGATTTAAGAGATTCAAGTCTAGAGAGAGAAAGTACTCTCCACGTAATTTTTCATTGTACACGTCATATTCTTCAATAAAATCACGGTTCTAGTACGTTATTGTGTGTTCGGTCACGCACGTTCACGGATTCCGCACGTCGAACGTTCGTTACGTAATCGAACGGTGTCAAAACCGGTCCTACAATTGGTATCAGATCTAGGAGCTCGATTGCTTTGATCAAACACATTGATTCGTACCAGATTTCAGCGATTTCATATCCGAATTTCATCTATTTCTTCATTTTTTTCCATTTTTATCACGTTTTTCGCTGAAATTCATCAAATTGAACAGGATTTTACGGTCCGAATCGGCTGAATTTTTGATATGTTGTGCGAAAACACCTGATCTATAACCCTACCAAGTTTCAGATCCAAACTCCTAGCCGTTTAGGAGAAATTTGAGTTTTTCAGTCTGATTTCACGTCAAAATTCAGATTTCGCTCGTATGAACCTTGAGGTTCCGCTCATTTGATCAATATGTGTGGTTTCGCTCATTGTGTCAAGTGGTTTCGCTCTTGTGGTTTCTAAGTGGTTTCGCTCTTGTGGTTTTCAAATAGTTTCGCTCATTTGTCATCCTTAACCATCATATTCCGCTCATTTGAACAATACAAGTTCCGCTCATAGTGACATCAAAAGGTTTCGCTCATTTGGTCTGTGACAGGTTTCGCTTTTGTGACAACATATCGAGGTGGTTTCGCTCCAACGGTTCAATTAAATCAAGTGTCGGCCATCAATTGTGAAACATTGTTACAGTTGCATGTGATCAAAATAAACGGCCGAATGATATTGTAACACATTGATAGTTGTCGGTTTAGTGGTTGAATAGGCCCACTCATTTGTCGGGTTAAGTGAATTGGGAGGTCCAATGAGAATTTGAATGTGTGTCGGTTCACTGTTTACATCGACCCAATACATTTCATAAGTTCATTAATTGAATTGTGAACCACTAATTGATAAGGTCCAGTCAAAATCAGTTAATGTGACGACCGACCCATGTGATGTATTAATTGAATTGTCAATTTTATATTGTCTGACAAAGTGTAAAATTGCATGTGAAGGCCCAATGAGACTTTCGGTCAAGTACGAAATTGAGATTATAAGTTTTGGTTCAATAAAAATTGTAGGATATTGAGCGGCCCAATCATAAGAATCCACTTAACAAATCGGTCCTTTGTGTTTGTCATTTTGTTTTTGGTCTCAGCAACCCATGTGAAACATTCAAGGTTTAGATAAAAAGTGAGTATATCGGCCCAATCACAAAATCGAGTTGTCTGTTGCCATTGTTGTTATCATTAAAAGCAATTAATGTTGCTTGGCCAAATCATAGTTGTTGTGTTTTAAAGCGACCCAATCATAATTTGCAATCTAAAAGTGTTGTCGGCCACATTTAATACTTGCAAATTTCACATTTAATAATAGTTTGGTCCAATCAGTTTGATGTTGATTTGCGGTTGGTGTTATAAGTGGCCAAATTGGTTGTTGATGTAAGATTGTTTGGCCAAATTGGTTGAACATTTAAAGGCCCAATCAGTCACATTTTATAATCAGTCACTTACATATAAAGGCCCTATCACATGTTTTGAATAAAAGAGAGGCCCAATCAATGCTTTATGTGATCTGATTCAATCTAATTGGCCCAAAAAATATACTAATTGAAACCCATGTGTTTTGACTGAATATATAGTTCGGCCCAATCATCAATTGATTCATCAATTTTGTCGGCCTATGTGATTGGCTTTTATTGCGGCCCAATAGAAGCATATGGTAAACTGTTGTTGTCGGCCATTTTCAAAAGTGTTGGCATGTGAGAATAACTTGAAAATCAAAGTTTATTCTTGAAGGTGATCAGACTGTTTTTGTCGTTCAGTACTATTAATCAAGTGGTGGGTGAAAGTTGATTTTGTTTGACTCCCTTGATCGGGTCACAATTTGTTTCAAAGGATTGTGTTTTTGTTCGAGTTTAAGTGCATCAAATCGAGTGGCAATCCAAACAAGTTGCCAAACAATCCTAATCAGTTTCATTTGTCCGTGTTTCAGGTGATTTGTCAAGCATCGGATACTCGCACGAGCGAATCCCCACTCGATCTACTGTCGCCTGATCTTTGCTATTCAATCGGATAGTCAGTTGATTGTGTGAATTTTTGTAGTGTTTGAAAATCTGTTGTTGTGTATTTTTCATTACCGAAGCATTGATTCTGAGATTTATATTGCACTGAACAAGTTTGACAATTTTACAGGTATCAAGGGAGAGTCTACAGAAGAGTTGATCGAAAGGTATGTCAAGTTATATTTAGAGATGAGGCGTTTGAACATTAACCAAATGGATGAGACATGGGTTAATAAGTTGGCAAATGCTTTACCAAATGATGTGTGGGGAACGTATTTGTTGAATTGGAAGAATAGCTTTGGATATTTTGGATTCAATTTGAGCTCGTTCGTCGAGAAGATTCAAGCTCAAGAACTTGAGTTCCAAAAGATTGGAAAATTGAAGTCTGATTCAAGAGAGAAAAGTAAAGCAGCGACTGTTGAAATAAAATTCAAATCTGAGGAAATTGTTCAAGAGGTTGAAAAGCAAATTGACGAAATTTCAGCTATCAAGACTGAGAAGAAAGCTGAAGCTGGAATGACGTCTGGGAAGTGCTTAAATTGTGAAAACCTGAAATCTGAAAATGCCAAACTCTTGAGGGATTTAGAGAGTTTGACATTAGAAAACAAAAATTTTTAAAATTCTGAAAATGATTTGAAAATTCAAATAAAAAATTTAGAAAATGAAAAAGTAAAAATTGAAAAAGATTTTCAAAGTCAAATAAAGATTTTAGAAGATGAGAAAGATATTTTTGGTAAAAATAATCTTGAAAAACAAATTGCAATAAATTCTCATCTTGCTAAAATCATTCAGCTTGAAAAAGAAGCTGAAAGTGATCGGAATAAAATTGCTGAGTTAGAAAATAAGTTGAAAGGTTTTGTGACTTCTGCACCATATGTGTGTCCAGAACCGATCAATGAAATTCCAATAAGTGACGATGTCACAAACTATGACAAAGTCGTAGTTGGAGATTGTGATGAGAAATCTGATGATGAAAATGAAAAAATTGAAAAACAAAAATTGTTTTTGAAATTAAAAGAAAAATTTCAGAAAACTGTTCTATAATCGACTGAAAAGGGAGAATGCTCTAAGCAAGAACCATTGAAGAAGAAAGTGGAACAAAAACAAAAAGGTAAAAATTTGAAAAATGTACAAAAAGAAAATAAAAGCTCATCAAATCGATCATCCAATCGAAATCAAAAACCACAAAAATTGGAAAATGAAAACTCAAAAATTGTTGGTAATAAGTGGTGCAGGTCGGACCACAGTGCTCAAAAGTCAAATCCAGCAATCAAGAGGAAAAAGGAGTATCACCATGCCAAACAGTGCTTTGATTTGAGCATCTGGACTGAAAATGGTGTTTGGTATGATAACAGAGTGTGTTACCGATGCGGTTATCAAGGACACATTGCTGTTAACTGCCAGAGGAATTTTGAGACGAGAAGATGCTTTAACTGTAACATCATAGGTCACATTGCTAGAGATTGCTCAATGAGATCAATGAGAAGATCGAGAGCTGAATCTCAGAAGCAGATGAAAAAGAAACCAGTCAATGTCAAGCCCAAAGAACAGAAGGTTCAAGAACCTAAAGTTCTAGAAAAAAAGTGAAGCTTTCTCACGGGCAGAAAGACAGACTGAGGAAAAAGAGGAAGAAGGCGAGAGAGTATCTCGAGAAAATTTTGTCCTCGGGTTCATCCGTTGATAAGAATAAGAGTTCTGATAAATCAACTCCCTTGATTGCAAAATCAAGCAAGATGAATTCATCAGATACAAATATGAGGACAAAAGAGAAAAAGGAGAAAAAGAAAGTTGTCGGCGATGAATCTGGCTCATCAAAGTCAGACAAGCCACATTCAGGCAATGATTCTGGTGTGTCAAAACCAGAAGAGCCATTTGTTGAGGTAAAATCTGAGAATTCAGGTTTAACAATGGATGATGCAAATTTTCCACCATTGTTGAACAAGAATTCAAAATCACCCAAGGACAGTCAGGCTTGGGTGAAACTATTCAAATAGAAAAAAAAACCTGACTTGCCGGAGTTCCCAGGTTGGTAAGCGTGGAACATGAATCGGCACATTTCTTGAGAAATTTCACTCTGGTGATTTTTCGCCTTTCATGTGGTAAATCAGGGACATTAAGTTGTACTTGATTTTCTACAAGTGATGTTTGAGATCTAAAACTGAAATTGTAAAATCTGTCATGTGTTTGAAGAACAAGGTGATGAAACCCCGAGTTTATGAAATGACACACAAAACTAATTTTCTGGAAAAACCATTTTGATTAAAACAAACTTAAGTGTTTTGAAATCATAATGGGAAAATAGTTTGTTGTCAGGGGGAGTTCTGATTGTTTACGCCAAGTGGATGGAGAATTGAAGCAATTCTCGTCAAGTTGTCATTTTACTTTGTACAGTTTATTGTTTTCAAATTTTCTCAGAAAATCAAAATTGAAATATATTTTGATTTTAAGGGGAGAAAAATTTAAAAAAAAATAGAAAACTTGAAAATGTCAAAAACATCAAAAAAGCAAAAATGAGTTTTGTTGAGACAAGAGGAAATGATAGTAAATCAGTGGACTATCACAGCATGCTAAAGATATGTAAAGTCTAAAAGTGATAAACGGTCTCACTAAAGATGTGACGATAGGCTCAGCTAGATTAGTAGATTTGCGATAACGATACAAACTTAAATGAAAAAGCCTAGTTCTAGTGGGAAACATGGTTGAAAGCATAGTACTTAGTTTTGTCCTTCTTGATTGTGTACCTACTCAGTAATCGCTGAATGCAAAGAGCATAAAAACTGGTTAAGTTTGTGAACTTTCACTACTTTGCTGAAAAATCGTTGTGATTGTGCATTTTATTTTGCAAAGATTTAAACTTGTTTTATTTCTTTATTTTGTTTAAGCATTGGACATCCTCTGCGTATACGTGAGTATCGACCTGGATGTTATTGCCTAAACGTTCTGCTTTATTTTCTTTGGTGTTTCGTTTAAGCTTTGGACCTCCTCTACGTATACGGAAGTATCGACCTGGTGGTTAAAGCCTAAACAACTTCAACTTGTTTAATTTTCTTATTTTGTTTAAATATTGGACTTTCTCTGCGTATACGGAAGTATCGACCTGATTGTTAATGTTTAAACATTCTGCGTTGTTTTCGCACATATCACAGTTGATGAAAGTTTAAAGGCATTACTTGAGTTAGTGTATTGCATGATGAGGGGATATGCTGAGATCGTGGGGTCCATAAGAACTTAGTGCAAAATTAATATATCTTAACGTATCGGTAAGCATTTCGAAAGTTTTTAGATTGAGCTTAAGAGGACAACTTTATCGTCAATCAATGTGAATCGTTTAGAACTTAATATGTTTAAAGCTTAACGGTGCTAGTGATTTGTCTCAAAAACTGATATGATCCTCTTACACAAACTCACAAAAATAGTGTTCGTATATATTTTATTTCTGCATTTAAATTTTGTTTTTGCACTTATGTTTCATATTATTGAAAAAAATCCAAAAAGATTTTCGACAACTGATGTTGAAAAGCTGATATTCAACATCTCAAAGGCTAAACAAGATGAACAATTGGTTTGGTTAAGATGATGAGAAGTTGGAAAATAATCCTCAAATGTTTAGATGATTCATTAATTTGAATCACAATATCGTGTGTTATATGTTTAAGAATTTTGAGTGAATTCTTTAAGAGTCAAAATTTTTTTGTCTTACGAAAGGTTGAGATGTGTAGGTTTCTGATCTTGTTGCTACGAAAAAGCCAGGCGTCGATCCTAAAAGCACGGAAGCTTGACGAAAGGGGGAGCCTGAAGAAAGAGACTACCAAGGAGGGGAGCAACTGAAGCTGAAAACAGATCCACGGGGCATCTGTTTGAAAAAGAGAAAGACAAGACGCTACGAGATTGACTGCGGCAATATCCAAGGGGGAGATTGTTAGTGCATTAATGTCTATCGCCTTCGTCAATCCGAGCCGTAGCAAGAAACCGAAGAAATCAAGCTCTTATTATAAAATTTAGATAGAATTAGCAAGGTGGCATTTTGGTAATTAATGAGAAGTCTCATTAATTCCAAGGGCTATAAATAGGAGCTTTAGTTGTAAAGTGTAAGACTTTTGCTCATTTGGTGATTTTGGAGATTCAAGTCTAGAGAGAGAAAGTCTAGAGAGAGAAAGTACTCTCCACGTGATTTTTCATTGTACACGTCATATTCTTCAATAAAATCACGGTTCTAGTACGTTATTGTGTGTTCGGTCACGCACGTTCACGGATTCCGCACGTCGAACGTTCGTTACGCAATCGAACGGTGTCAAAACCGGTCCTACAATAGGAAACTCTATCGTATTCGTATCGTCCTCAATCAAAATCGAAATATCAGAAATCGTCGCACCAAACGCTCAACGCAGGCTGTTGATCGATCAGGCTCCTAGCCGATCGAACAGCCCAGCCGATCGAACAGCCCAGCCGATCGAACAGGCTGTCCGATCGGGATGCCTAGCCAATCGGCCAGCTCTTTCCCCTTTTGGAAGCTTATAAATAGGCCTGTCATTGTCATTCTTTCCACTTTTGGAAACCCTCTGACCGACCAGCTCTTGCTCCCCTTCTTTTCTCAGATTTCTCTCAATCCCGGTAAGATTTCATCCTAGATCTTGTACTTTCTTGATCAATACATGCTCCTACACCTTTCTATCTTTCAAATCTTGGTTTCTAACCGTGAAATCATCAAGATCTAAGTATTATAGGATGATGTCATCATGGTGTTCTTCAAGAACATCATGTTTTGGCTTCAATCCACCAAGAATCACTTGGATCTAGCCGATTTCCACATAAACAAACTAAGATCTATCACAGATCTGAACATTTACATGGTATGAAGGATTGAAAGAAGGATTTCCAACTTCTTTCAACTCTTTTACACTCAATGCCTTCAAACCGGTAGAAACGGAGCTTGAGCCAACCCCCTAATCATTCTAATGGTTGTATGGTTCAAGATTCGGATTCTATCTACGAGGTTCACCGATTTCGGGTTAAACTATAAACTCCGTTCCGAACCGTTCACCGGCCGGACTTGGGTGGTTCCTGTCCGAGCAGGAGAAACAAGTAAGAACGAAGGTTCCATGGTTCAGCTCGTTGTCAAAATACCTCAATATAACGTCAAACAATCAGAACAGCCAATTGTTAGACGAACAGGCCGACCATGTCAGAATGCTGACCGATCGAACACGCTGTTCAAACGAACAGCCCAACCGATCGGACATGTCAGCCGATCGACCAGGCCAGCCGATCGGCTAGCACATGGCCCCACACTTTGACAATTTCATGAAGTCTAGTATTGAACGAAGTGTTGTTCGATCGAACTACGGTTTGGGTTGAATTACTCTTCGGATCATGAGATACTATGCTTCAACCCTTAATCGATTTTCAACTCGTTCGACGTATTGGAGTGCCACCCGATTGAACATGATGTTCGATCAGGTGACATCCTGCTGAGGACTACTACTGAAGTGTCTAACCGATCGGTTAAGCCGGTCGATCGAACGACCCGTTCGATCGATCGACCTGAAAGGTAAGAACACTTCAATGTTCTCAAATACTACAACGAAGACTTCAAAAGAACAAGCCATCATACACAAACACATCCTACTCAAAGGAAGAAACAATCCACTCGAACAATCCAACCGATCGAGCCTACCGGCCGATCGAACAGGCTGTCCGAACGGACTGTCTAACCGAACGAGCAACCCGTTCGATCGAACCTCCAGTTCGATCGACCAGGCTGTTCGACCCATCATCACTTGTTTCCATTTTACGCGTTACTCATCATTATGCTATCGAACTATTCAGGCTAACCCTACTCTCAAGCGCTCCCTTCAATCATCAATCAATCGCTGTGAGTATACTCGAACCCTTTTTGCTTTAGCACTTTTGGGTGTTACATACGTTACTTATCTAAAATCACAATCGAACACACCACTCAATTATTTAAACGCTAACCGTTCTGCATGTATTACGTGACTAAATGAATGCTTGTTGTTATGTTTACACGTGGAATGCTGTCTACCTGCCTTAACGACGTAGTACTATAGTTTGGACTCAGCACCCGTTCACACGGGGGTTGTTAAGGACAATTACTTGCATGGATTACGGTGGTAATCATGTATTGCGAACTGTCTCGGACAGTCAACCCGCAGTCATTGGTATCGATAGATCCATGTCGATAATTAACATGCTTCGTTTTCCTCTGTGTACGTGTTGGTTATGCGTAAACTATTTCGAACTCTATATGCTATATCAAACTTGTATGCTCACCTTTACATTTTATGTATTGACTTTATTTTAACGTATGTGACAGGCAATTAGGATTCTTATCTGCTAGGAAGGCGAGCTAGGAATAAGCGTCTAGAGCATAGTTGTCTATAGATCTTGCAGATCGAGTCTCTAGAGGCATTTGAACAATATTTATATTTTAATTTAAATCTGAGTTGTCGGAACAGTATATTTGACTAGATGCTTATCTGTAATAACTTGTTTTATTATTTGGGATACGGTATGGGACGTATTATTTAAACTAAATAGTAATGATAATTGTTGTGGAAACTTCTGGACAATCTGTTTCACTCAGTGCCATACCCCGATGATTCCGCCATCGGTTGGGGTGTGACAACGGGAACATCTTTCACTTCTGTCTTCCCTTTCTTTTCCTTCTCTGCTACTACAATGTTAGCCAAGAAAGCTCTGTATTCCTTGCGAAGATACTTGCTAGCTTGGACACATGACATAAGCTTGAGACCTTTCGAAGGAGTTTCGCCATAAACACACAGTTGGTCACCATTCGCGAGCGAGAATCGAATCATCTTATCAAAGCACACAACTTCAGCATGGTTTTCACGAAGAAAGTCCATGCCTACTATGATGTCAAAACTTCCGAGTTGCATCGGAATGAGATCAATGGGGAAAATGTGATTGTTGAGCTCAAGAGTACACTCACGAAGAACAGAATTGACAGCAACAGTTCTTACGGTGGCGACTTCAACATCGAACGTTGAGGGGAGATGGGAGCGCGTACGATTAAGGAGCTTTTCGAACTCAAACGATACAAAACAGTTATCGGCTCCAGTATCAAACAAACGCGAAGCATAAATACCATTCATGAGAAACGTACCATTAACCACATTGTTGTCAGCCTGGGCTTGACGCACATTGATGTTGAAAGTTCTGGCGCGGGCAGCTTGTTGCTATTGCTGTTGAGGCTGTTGCTGCTGCTGTTGCTGTTGCTGAGACTGCTGCTGCTGGGGCTCTTATTTCCCAACCCTGTTCGGGCACATGTTCGCGAAATGGTTGGGATCACCACACGCAAAGTAGACTCTGGCGTTGACCACGTGTGCCTGAGCCGCCTGTTGGCCTTGAGGGGCAGGAAGTAGGGCTTGATGAGCAGTAGCTTGAGCTGGTGCTTGTCGAGGACCTGTACGGCAGTTGGCGGTGAAGTGGCCATACATATTACAATGCACGCAATATCTGCAGGCTATACCCACCGGGTGATGATAAGTACATGTCGGGCAGGCAGGGTGGGGACCAGTGTAAGCACGCTTAGCAGGCGGTGCTTGGGTAATGGGTGCTGGAGCTGATCGGTGCTGTTGTTGCTGAGCTGGTACCGCTTGGAGTGGAGCAGCAGCAGTGACAGCACAGTTCTTGTTGCTGGAGTTGCTGTTGTTGTTCTTCCTCTTGCTACGAGAGGACTTTGACGATTGAGGAGTGGTGGCGGTTTCAGCGGTTGGTGCGGCGGTAGCTTGGTGCAGGTTCTTGGTAGCTTTATCCCAAAATCCAGCTTAGACTCGCTTGTCGTTGGTTTCAGCGGCAAGCAGATAAGTCTCCTCGATTGTCGCTGGCTTTAAAGCATGCACAAAATCTGCAACACAATCCGGCAGAGCGTGGATGTACTTCTTGATTGTCATGTCAGCACTCTTGACTTGATCAGGACAGATAATACTGAGCTGCTTGAAGCGAGCAGTTAGAGCAGCTTTGTCACCATCCTTCTGCTTAATGTGCCAGAATTCGTCCTCCAACTTTTGGCGCTCATGGGGAGGGCAGAACTCTTCGAGCATGACGTTCTTCAACTCGTCCCATGACAGACCATAAGCGGCGTCATTTCCGCGTTTGTTTCTCTCAGCCGTCCACCAGTCTAAAGCGCGGGACTGGAAGACGCCGGTAGCATTCAGAGTGCGGAGATTGTCAGGACATCCACTCTGACGCAGGGTAACCTCGATCGAATCAAACCATTGAAATAAAGCCGTAGGGCCATCTTCACCAGTGAATTCTTTTGGTCCGCAAGCTTTAAACTGCTTGAAGCTGAAGGCAGCTTTGGGGGTTTTAGTCCTGGACTCTTCAGACGATTTGCTCACATTCTCGTATAGTTCACTCACGATCTGAGGAACTACCTTTGCCATTTGCTTGGCGACGAGAGCAGCAAGGCGTTTGTCTTTCTGGCTCTTGCAAGCAGCACGCAAGTGACGGGATCCAGATGACGACATTGTCTGCAACAGACATCGCCATAGGACTAAGACACAATACAATCGAATCTCACCTCACACGCCTAATACTACTAAAGCTCAGGAACACGATCACGTAAGCACATATGCACATAATCACAGATTCACATAAACACAGAAGCACAAAAGCACGTAAGGCACAGAAGCACAAAATCATATAAGCACAAGAGGCAGTCAGAATACAGAAACCTATCATTCAAAGTTCGCGCGCGTTCGAGAATAGCGATTGCGATTAGCGAATACATAGCGAGCAACATAGCGTACGGTGGTTCCACAAATAGTAGCGATTTGTCAGCGTATTGAGGTAGATGTGCAGTGCGAGTCGTGTGTGTCGATCAAAGCGAAGAGCGAAAAGTGAATAAATCACCGAAAACCGTAACACATAAGCAGATAAATCACATAAAACACATAAAATCCACATAAAATCGATAAATATCAGAGTCAGCAGTAGCGAGCTCAGAATCGAAACATATAAAAATCGAGGATAGATTGTCTCAGACTCGATAGACGTCGACTAACCAAAGTGATTCGACTATTCACAAGGACCTTAGGCACACACTTTGGCCTTCGGGACTGTGCTCTCGCCTCGAATTTGGGCGAATGGCACGCATCCTTCTAGTTACAGTGTGACTTCAAGTCGTTGGAGTCCGTCGAGACTTTGGTGGGAGTTTTGTAAAACAAAAATAGGGCGGAATAAGTCATCAAGGTTCGGGTTTCACCCCTAACTTAACAATTTTGTTCCTGTTTTGATGAAAATAGAGACGAAAATATGAGTTAAAGTATGGATTTCACTCCTGATTCAACGCAAATTCTCGTTTTTATGAGTGAAAATGCGGGTCGAACAAGCAATCTAGTCAAGAGTTAGCGGTTTTCACACCTAATCTCGACCTAATCACTTTTCCATTTTTGAGGAGTAGAGTGCAGTGATAGTGTAGCGCAAGCGAGAATAGCGAGATATAGCAAGTAAGCTCGTACAATACCCCTAAGGGTATGCACAAGTCGGTCTGTTGGTTCCTAACTATAGACTAGGTCGTTTCTAAGACATCGACCCGGACTAGGTCGAGTCTTGCCTAATTCCCTATAGTTATGGCTCTGATACCAATCTGTCACACCCCAACCGATGGCGGAAACATCGGGGCGTGGCACTGAGCGAAACAGATTGTCCAGAAGTTTCCATAACAACTATCATTACCAGTTATTTAAAGCATCACGTCCCATACCATGAAATAAAAGATAACAGAATTATTACAGACAAAATCTAGTCAAATTGTTCTGTTCCGACAACTCAGATTTCAAATACAGACAATTCGTTTATTTGTTTCTAGACCTTTCCTAACCTCGATTTCACAGCAAGCCAAACAATATAACATCTTTAACACCTGCCACATACGTTAAAGTAAAAGTCAATACACATAGTGTAAAGGTGAGCATACAAGTTTAATAGATATAATAGAGTTCGAAATCGTTTACGCATAACCAGCACGTACACAGTGTGAAATGAAGCACGTTAGTTATCGACATGAACCTATCGATACCAATGACTGCGGGTTGACTGCCCAAGGAAGTTCGTAATACACACTCACCACTGTGAGCCATGTAACAAATTGTCCTTAACAACCCCTGAGTGAACAGGTGCTGAGTCCAAACTATAGTACTATCGTTGCTAAGGCAGGTAGACGACATTCCATGTGTAAACATAACAAACAATCATTCATTAAGTCACGTATAACATGCGGTAACGGTTAGCGTTAAAGTATAGCGTAATGTGTTCGATGTGATTTAGAATAAGTAACGTATGTAACACCCACAAGTGGGTAAAGCAAAAAGGGATCGAGTATACTCACAACGATGATGGATTAAAGGGAACGCTTAGAGAGGGATTAGCCTGATCAGAACGATAGCAATAACGATAAGCGGTACGTAAAACGATACAAGTGTCAGTGGATCGGACGGTAATCCGATCGGATGGCAATCCGATCGGGTGGCCGGTCGATCGGATGACAATCCGTTCGGGTGGTCGCCCGATCAGGTGGCCACTCGATTGGATTGTCATCTCGTTTGGGATGGATGTGTTTGTGTATGATGGCTTGTCTTTTGAAGTTTTCGTTGTAGCATTTTGAAAACAGAGAAGTATCTCTACCTTTTAGGTTGTTCGATCGAACGGTTGTTCGATCGGTCGGCAATCCGATTGGCGAGGCTTCTCAGGTTGAGAACAAGTTCACCGCAGGACGGTCACTCAATCGGATTGCAATCCGATCGGGTGGCAATCCGTATGCATTGAACATGTTGAAAATTGTTTAAGTGTTGAAGTCTAAACATCACATGGTCGGGTGGTAATCCGATCGGGTGGCAATTCGATCGGACGGCAATCCGTTCAATGTTCAAACCTCAAATGTTGAAATAAAAATCAAGTGTGGGACCCAAGGTGCAAGCCGATCGGGTGGCTGTCCAGTCGGGTGGCAATCCGATCGGACGACAATCCATCCCAGATGACATGATCGTCTTCTTCCTTGGTTGTTTTGGTGGTTTGGAGTTTTTCTCGAGACTGTTTGATAACGTGTCATACAACAGAAACCTCGTCAAGACTTAGCGACCCGATCGGACAGGAACCACCCTAGTCCAACCAGCTAACTGTTCAAGACGGTGTTTCATGCTCAACCCGAAATCAGAAATCTCGTGGATAGAATCCAGATCTTGAACCAACACATCAACAAGAAAGAGTAGAATATTAGAGCAAGCTCCGATTCTATCGGTTTTGAGTGCATTGAGTGTAAAAGAGTTGAAAGAAGGTTAGAAACCATCTTTCAATCCTTTCTCACCATGAATATGTTAAGATCTATGAAAGATCTTTGTTTATTTGTGTGGAAATCGTTCGGATCTAAGTTGTTCTTGGTGGATTGAAGTCAAAACATGAAGTTCTCAAGAACACCATGATGACATCATCCTAGAACACCTCGAATCTAGTGATTTCGCGGTTAAAAGTTAAGATTTAAAAGATAGAAAGGTGTATGAGTGCGTGTAGATCAAGAAAGTACAAGATTTAGGTGGAAAACTTACAAGAGTCGCGAGAAATCTGAAGAAATAGCGACTGGAGCGAGTTGGGAGAGAGAGAGCTGTCAACATCAAGTGATCTTGACATATGGGGGTATTTATAGGGTTTCCATAAATGGAAAGGGAGAAAGGTGGCTGGTCGATCGAGTGGTAGCCCGTTTGGGTGACGGCTCGATCGAGTGGCAACTCGATCGGGTGGCAGCCCGATCGGGTGGCAGCTCGGTCGGCTGGCCACTCGATTCGAATGCATGGCGCGGCGAGTTTTGCAATTTCGATTCGCTTGTTTAGCGTTGCGATGCGATAGAGTTCCTCATCAAATTACTTTTAATCCCAACTACTATATCTAACATACAATCATCCTAATTAACTTGCGTTTAGCGTTTGCGATTCGATTACGATTGAGTTTCGATTGCGTTTCGATTAATCATCACAACATAAACATAAACATGCACAAGTAACACATAAAAAGGCACACACACATACGAACAATAACCGGAATGCGTAATTCAAGTTGTGAATGCGATTGCGATAAACGATAACGCGATAACACAAGCGATAAACATCGATAAAACCTCGATTATTAATAAGTACTCCACATAATACAACTAACGTAAACAATTAAATAGGCTATCTACAAGTCAAAGAAGTCAAAACAGAAATTGAGCAAGGAGTGACAGATTGCAATTAGCAATTTTTTCTTCCTTTGACTTTAATCTTGACTTTGACTTTCGAAACACGGGGTGTTACAACCAGGGGGGGCCCATAGAGCGTGCCAAGTAGCACTAATGCTACACAACTACCAGCGACCGACAATACTGGAAAAACTCAAAAAAATAAATAAAAAGGAAAAAATATCACCGAACGAAAAGCATACGTAAAATCGTTGAATCATGTATGCCATTGCGACATGTTAATGCGAAGAAGTAAGACTGAAATGTAAAAACAGAAAAGAATAACTAAGTCAATCTAATACCACGCGCGTTGCAACGAACCTGTCAAACAGGGAAAAATAGACGCCTTGTGACGGTCCTGTTAAACGGGAAATAATAGTCGAAAAAACTTTGAAACCCACACGTACGTTACGGCGTGTTTACTCGCAAAGTTAGAACAAAACAAAAAATTTGCAAAAGATGAAAAATACGTGGATCAAAGTTGAAAATAAAATGTGTTGGGGTTAAATTGCAAAAGATGAAAAGTTTTGGTTTAAAAGTAAAAAAACAAGAGGTTAAAATGCAAAAAAATAAAAACCTTTGGGTTAGAAATGAAAAATCAAAATTTTTTTAAAAGACTCCCCATGCTTGAAGTACATTCCATAAAACACAAACATCTTCCTAATTTATAATATGGTAATGGTGGTTTGGCTTGTTCTACCTTCTTGCTAGTTATGGGCTTGTTTTAAATGAAAATTCATGTAGCCGTTCAAGATATGATATAAGATATGGGATTAGGATTCCTAATTGTAAGAAGTGTAAGAAGGATTTATAGAGTGACAAGTGTCCAATAACCTAAAAAAACCCACTACAAAAAAAAAAAAAAAAAAAAAACCCCACTACATAAAAACCCCACTACAAAAAAAAAAAAAAAAAAAACCTTAAACATCCACCACCGCCAAAAACCTAAACCCCCCACCCTCACATCACCCACCCAATTTTTTTTTTTTTTTTTTTTTTTTGCCGAGGGGGTGGGGGTGGGGGTTTAGGTTTTTGGGTGGGGATGGGGGTGGGTGTTTAGTTTTTTTTAGATTTTTTTTAGGTTTTTGGGGGGTGGGGGGGGGGGTTAGGTTTTTTGGGGGGTGGGGGGTTAGGTTTTTTGGGGGCCTTTTTGGTGAGGTATAGTTTTTTTTTTTTTTTTTTTGCCCGGGGGGGGGGGGGGGGGGTTAGGTTTTTGGGTGGTGGTGGGGTGGGGTGGGGGTGGGTGTTTAGGCTTTTGGTGGTTATGTAGTGGGTTTAGTTTTAGCTTATTGGACACTTGTCACTCTATAAATCCTTCTTACATTTTTTACAATTAGAAGCCTTTGTAGAATAACTTGACCCATAAGATATGATATGTTGACTTAAAAATCCGATATTTTACACACACAAAAAAAAAATTCCCATCAATATTTGTTAAAATTACACTACGAAACGAAAAAATTGAGGGGGGGGGGGGGCAGCATAAAACAAATTAAACTATATAAATCGTACATCGACTCCTATTATAACGGTTTTGATTGGGTTTCGGGTTCCTCGGGTCTGGTTAGTCAAGTTTTAGATGATTAGATATATAAAACCGAAACCGGTCCGTTTAAAATTCCGGTTAATGGATTCGGATTGTAAAATGAAAAACTTTAAGTTAAACGTAATAAAAAAGAAAGGGGTTAAAATGTTATAAAACACCAAAATGTTGTTTTTTTTGTAGTGTCTGGAATTGATGTTGATTATCTGTTTCAATTCTTCTCCTAAAACTATTATTATTTGTTTTTGTACTTCATTGTTTCTTTATTTCAATTATTAGTTTACATACATTACATAGATACTGAGGCCCATTTCAATTTCATGAAGGTAAATTGGATATGTAAAATTGATTGGTTGGTGATTAGTTGTAATTTTGATTCACGAATATTGTGTTTTAAAGCTAGGGTTGTTTATCTTTGATTCAATGATATTACTGATTCCCTTTCTCATGGTACCACTAGGATTTGATTATTAAATCATATATCTTTAGGGGTGCCAATCCTTAACACGAATGCGGCGCGAAAATAATCATTTGTTGCGTTGGACTGTTTGATAAACAGGTTGTGTTCGGGCTGTATTAAAAGTAAACAAGTTGACCCATCGACCAGTTAGCTAACCACTCAACCCATTTACCTTGATTACAACTCATTTGCAACCCGCCAACCCATTTTGACCTGACAACCATATAGATAAACGGGTTGTGTTCAAGTTACATGGTTTTAGGTGCGTTTGGGTTACTGCCAATAACTTTTACAAGAATAAATATATGAGTTGTGTCCGGGTTTTTCAATTGTAACCTGCTTAACCGACATGCTTGTCACCCCTAGTTTATTCTGGTGGGATAGAAGTCTTATAGAATCGAGTCGAAACACAAGACAATATGATACAAATGAGGTTTAAATGAATATTGTACAAACTTTCTTCATGATTTTAGTATGTAAAGCTTTAGCCTGTAACCACAAGACTTTGTTCTTGTGGATTATTTCACTCTGAATGTGATCTGATGTTCTAGTTTTGTTACCATTTAAGCTTTCTTAAAGCTTTGCTGCTAAAAGACATTAGAACAGCTTCCCGGGTTGGGTCCCACTTCGCATCATCGTGCTGAATTCTTCATAATTTATCTTCCCGTCCTGTCAAAGAATCGACCATCGTGAGTGTTAGGGTCTTTTAATAAAACTTGGCAACATATAACACGACAAAGAACTCACATTGTCGGTATCCACTTCTGCTATTATGTCTTTAATGGTGGCTTCATCTCCCATTCCATAGTCCTTCATTGCTGTTTCTAATTCATCTCTTGTAATAAACCTAATTTGCCCAGAAAGAAGATCACAATCATTATTACTCTTTTGTAGTTTTCGTCAGTTAATACTACGGGTGTAATAAATGAGTAAAATGGGTTGGTGGGCTGTAATAAATAGGTTAATGGGTCATAAACGGCTTGGTAGGCCGATCTGTTAATTAAACAGGTCAACCTAAACACGGCCTTAGTTAGACAAGTCAACATGAGCACAACTAAAACTTTATTATTTTCGTGTTTGTATTGTGTTTAGGTCATCTAGTTGTATCGCCACTCAAAATTAACTTTCGTGTTTGTGGTGTGTTTTAGGTCGTCTAGTTGTATCGCCACTCAAAATTACTAGCATTAAATTTGTGTACTTTATAAGTTACATACCCGCTATTATCAGTATCAAAATGCTGAAACGCTTTGTACAAGTGTTCTTCCCTTTCTAACTTGTGTCGATGCATTGTTGCTGTGATGAACTCGATGTAATCAATCGACCCATTTCCATCAACATCAGCCTGAAACATAAAAGAAAAGTATTTAACCAAAAAAACAAGAATCTTGAAGTTCTCAACATTCTAAAGCCTTACAGCTTCCATGAGTTGTTTGACTTCAGCCTCTGTGAGCTTTGACCCCAATCTAGCCAGACCCGTTTTAAGTTCTTCATACGTAATTGTCCCGCTGTTATCAGTGTCTATGTTTGTAAACATTGATTTCAGCCCTTGGATTTCTTCTGTTGATAAATTCTCCGCAATGACTTTAAGAGCAAGTTTCTTGAGTTTGTTCATAGCTCGGAATTGCTTCATTCGAGACAGAACCGCACTGTCGATTGGTTTGTCTGATGCTTCACCGTCTTCTCTTATCCATGGATGCTCTGTACCCATTCGAAACCATTTGGGTTATGTTTATCTCAAACGGGTCAAATTAATATTCTTTAACTAAAATCGAAATGAGTCAAATGGGTTGAAAGTCTCCAAATTGCATACTGCCTCTCAAACCATGATGTTTAAAATGTTGATCATTATAGTAATAACATATGTAGCTTTTGTAATCAAATTTAACAGATTAATCTTTAATATAACGTACCGAGAACTTGAGCAGACGTTATACGCTTCTTGGGATCTTGTGTCAGCATTCTTCGGACAAGGTCTTTGGCACTCGGAGAAATAGATGGCCACGGGTCACTTTCGAAGTCAATATATCCTTCTAGTATTGCATCAAATATTCCTTTCTCTGTCTCTGTAATTTATTATGGATTTTTACTTTAGCTTATCATACAACTGATTATATAAACTACATAAACACCTAAAAAATGATTAAGAAAGCATCAGATTACCTGCCCAAAAGGGAGGCACACCACTAAGCAAGATATACAGCATTACCCCTGCACTCCATATGTCAATTTCCTTCCCGTATTTCCGTTTTAACACTTCTGGTGCAACATAATACGCACTGCCAACGATATCGCGGTATGATTTTCCTGCAAGTGTTCACATTGTCATAAACAAGATTAATACACGAAATTCGTGGGTTTGTGTTTAGGTTAAACGGGTCGGGCAAGTTTCCGGTCAAACTCTATGAACACCTTTAGCTAAACAAGTCGTTGTGTTTGGTCGACGTGGTTGGTTCGTCGGTTCACCCGTTTCTTTCAAAAATAAATTTGTTTTATGTCATCATTTAAGGCATGTTTGGCTAAGCTTTTTGAAACAACTTATTGACTTATTGGCTTTTTGAAAAGTCATAAGCTCCAAAATGATGTTTGGCAATGAGGGTGTATGTTATTAGGGGAAAGTGACTTTTCCAAAAAGTCACTCCATCCTGACTTTTCCAAAAAGTCAATAAGGAGTTTTATAAGCACTCCCAAACACCCCCTTTAGCTGATTAAGTAGTATTTTATGCCAAAATTTTAAAAGATTAAAGAGAAATGAGCATCAAGTTTGTTAGTTTAAACGTAATTATTTAACATGCATTTGTATTTTTTGGTTGTACGTTTGTAATCTTATAGAAGGTTAAACGGGTCGTGTTCATGTCTGACACTATTTTTGGGTTCATAATGTGTTTGGGTTAACCCCTCAACAACACGACCCATTTAACACCCCTAATTAGTAGTCGCGAGATGGACATTTCACACAAATTAGGTAATGGGTCAATTTTTCATGGGTTGAAACGGGCCATTTTATACTCGAGCCGTAACACTCTAAGTCGGGTTAGGTTTCCTTGCCATGACCTATCCACAAGTAAACGTTAATCGTTGAGCTATTTAAATTTCAACATCTAATTCACACATACTTGTAAGATTAACTGTGTTACTTTTGTCGGTTTTGCTTTAAGGTCATAAGTATATAATCAAGGCTCACAAATTAACATCAAAGAAGAAAAAGTTAACAAGATCATGTATTTAAATAGAGTTCTGATCAACAATACCTTCTTGAATGAACACTGACAACCCAAAATCAGTAGCCTTTAGAAGCGCCTTCTCGCTCTTATCAGAAAGCAAGAAATTTTCAGGCTTCAAATCGCGATGCATCACACCCATAAAATTACAAACATGAACCACATTAACAATCGACCGACAAATCGACGCTGCAGCCTTCTCACTATAGTAACCCTTTGCAATAATCCTGTCAAAAAGCTCACCACCTTCACAAACCTCCATAACCAAATGCACAGATTGCTTATCTTCATAAGCACCTTTAAACTCAACAATATTAGCCTGCCCACTTAAATGCTGCATAATCTGAATCTCCTTTCGCATATCATCTTTATCGCTCTTCGTCACAAGTTTCTTCTTCGAAATCGACTTGCACGCGTACTTTTGACCCGTCAACTTTTCTACACAAAGATATGTAACACCAAACTGACCCCTACCCAATTCTTTCCCCATTGTGTAATGTTGCTTCACATCTTCAAATGGTTTGCCAAGAATTGTGTCAGATTTGAATACCCTTTTCGGGCTGGGCGGTTTTCGCTCGGCTGCAGGAGCAGGAGATTTGCTGTAAATTATATTGGGTTCAACAGATCTTGTTCTGTGAGCATCAGGGTTTGTCCCAGCACTCTTGCTTTTGCTACTACACAAACCCATTTGGTAATCTGTTGATTAACTGATCCAAACAGCATATATCAATCAAGAAAGTTAAAATTCAAGAAACCCAGATGGATCAAGACTCAAAACTCAAAAGGGTATTGATGAAAATGGTCAAAGATGAAAGTCAAAGCATAAAGTTTGAAGCTTGATTGGAATAATAATGTAAGTTGTAGAAGAGGTTAATGGGAAGAACGTGGTCAGCTCATAGGGATTTAAAAGGAAGAATCCGGGAAGAAACGCGGTTTGATTGGGTTGAATTTGGTCAAGATTAAGTGGGAGGGAGGTCAGATATTTTGACTTTTTAAAAGTCATCATTTTGTCCAGCCCATATATGGATAAACAAATGTGGTCTGTTCTGTGTCCATTGGAAGGCCTGCCAAATAGTAGGAGTTTGTATTTCTTTTTATTGCCCAACTTATGTGTTTTGGCTTTTTCATTAATGTTATAAAATCAGCTGATTCTTAAATTCTTATCTAATTGTTTAATCTTTGAAGAATTTTTGGTAACTACTTTAATACTTTATTTATTATTATTTTAATTTGTGAGGTTTTTGTTTACTTGTTATAGATGTGTAACCCTAACTTTTATGTTGATTAGATGTCATGGGATGGGGCATCTTTTATTGATTTGGAATTAAACATTAACTCTTGGTAACAAAATAATTAATTCATATGTAATTTGTTTGTAATAGCGTGAATTATATAAATCAATTATCTTAGGAAATAGTATTTCTATATAGCATTACTAGGTTATAACCCGTGAATACTCACGGGTTGTTAATCTATCTTTGTAAATAAAAAATACATACATATATATTAATAAATGAAAAATTGCATGATGAATAAGGTGAATGAATAAATGATAAGAACGTCTATATGAGTAAAAATTAATAAAATGTAATAATGAGAACAACATACTTCTCTTTTATTCGTTCATAATCATAGCATAAAGAACACTAAACAATTTAAGCAGCACCTTCTTCATTAACTTCTTTTTTAACTTCTACTTTAACACGTCCAAGATGTCGTTCAGGAATACGGACCAAAGCTTCTGTCCCTCTAAAAACCATTATATCAAATTTTGACTCAGAAATCACATCGAAGATAATAAAGTGTTCATCTTCAATTTTCATGTCTTCTTTAATGCGATCCCATCCGGTAGTCATATAAAAATTGTCACCGTGTTTTTCCATAACAACCAACCATGTATGGTTAGGAAAAGAGGTTATAGTAACATGTTTCGTAGGTAGTATGTTCATCAACTTATGATGAACAAAAAATCTATCTATAAGCTGCAAATACAAAAAAAAAATATTTTATATTAAAGAAAGTTTTGTAAAATTTGTCAAATACCACTATAGTACAAACATTAAAAAAAATAATTACCAAATGATCTTTATGTTCAGAGAATTGTGATGTTTGGCAATGTAAGAAATCACCTTGAGCAAGTGCAAAATCTTGATAGAAGTATATCAATCTAAAAGTTAGACTACCTTCGTACTGAAACATAAGCAATGAATTCTTTGGTAATAGTAGTGACTGAATCATATTGAACCATCCGTCGTGAAAAAAGTATGAAGAACCTGCTTTGCTAATTTTGACATTAAAAATTCTTTCATCAAGTGTAATGATTTGAACCATACCATCAGTAGCTAACATGAAATCAGCTACCGAGTTATGGTAACTCCTCGGTAAAATCTATATGCAAAGTAAGAATTAATACAAACATATAATAAAGAAATAAAAATAATTATAACATCAACATACCCAAGAATTCATCTTGTTGTTTGATAGAAAACGTAAAAAACAGTTAAGCATCTTCACTGATAATAAAACTTTGAATTGGATGAAGATGCTTTAGGTATTATCTATATTTATAAGAAAAAGTTATTTAAAGACAAATAATATGTAAAAACATTGTTATTCTATTTTCCATATATAATGAAAATTGTTAAACTTTTATTACACATATTTAACATTTTTTTTTAAATATAGAGATACAAATCTATGATGCAATTATAAACTATAAATTAGCAACAAAATGTTGCTTTATAGAGTTGTACCCCATGCATGGGGAGTTTTTCAAAAAAAAGTTGATTTTTCATTTCTAACCCAATGTTTTTCTTCTTTTGTAATTTAAGCCTAACACTTTTTATTTTCATCTTTGGCCCCTTATGAATTTCATCTTTCACAAATTATTCGTTTTGCGTTTCGTTCTAAATTTTGCAAGTTAACACACCGCAACATGTGTGTGGGGTTCACCGTGTTATGGTATATTTTTTTTCCCATTTGACAGGTTCGTCGCAACACGTTTATTTTCCCGTTCGACTTAGTTATTCTTTTCTACGTTTTACGTTTCGGTCTAATTTCTTCGCATTAACACACAACAATGGGCGCGCGTGGTTCAACGATTTTACATCTGCTTTTCGTTCGCTGTTATTTTTTCCTTTTTTATTTATTTTATTTTTACGAAATGTTCCAATGTTGGGGTCGCCGGCAATTGTGTTGCATTGGTGCTACTTGATACAGTTTTACGAACCTTTTAAACGTATTAAGTTTTTTACCTATAATTTGTTTCGAGTTTACCCCTATACTTCCTTTACTTAAAAAAACTATTTTTACGTGCATATTTTTATTTACGTGTCGGTATAAATATGATTTGCTCTATGTTTCGACGTAAACTTTTTCTAGAAAACGATTTAGGTCAAATATAATACTTTTTCATTAAAAAAAATTTATGTGCATTTTTTTATGTACTATAAATTTGAGTTGATCTACGTTTTGATTTGGGAGATGAGTCAGGACAAATATAATATGTATTCGTGCGTATTTTATGTATGTTTTGTAAATTTTGTTTCGAACGTGTGGAGTCAAATTGTAGTTTCTTTTCTATGTATGGGTCAGGTCACATATAAATTTGATTTATTTTACGTTTTGATTCAATCGCAATGCTTACATAGGTTACCTCGGGTTCAATTCGATACGTCAAAATGCGCGTTTCCATACGGTTAACGCATCACACGACGTTTGGACTAATCCATTCGATGTTTGCGATGTTCTCGCGCCGCAACGCGCGTATGTGTTATTACTAGTTATCATTAATAAGTAAATGTAAATAATTACTACAATTGAAAATCAACAAAAAAATGCAACCGTTTGTATTAGAAGATTATAAAATAAAAAAATGAATGTTAAATTTATAGGTAATAGATATTTCATCATTACAATCTACATTTTTCAACACATCCATCAACTCACCAATCTTCATCATCTCTTCTCTATTGCAAGAAAAAAAATCTCCCTTCACCGTCGTTTGGATTCCGGTAAACTTCCTTCCAAAATCCGATTAGCTAAAGGTCGATTTTTTTTGTGTGAAATTCAGCAACTAAACATGTTTTAGTTAGTATATGCAGAAGATACGGTGTTTTATATGAGACTAAATCGGTGTTAGACATGAAATTGAATTTTAGGGTTTAATAAATCTTGAAGCTTTGATAAATTTGGTATGTTTGTCATCTAATGTAGATACTTCGTGTGATTTACATTGTGGATTATATATTTAATGAAAACGGTATATTCGGATTTTGTAATGAATCATAAAGGAAGGAAAACATATATGTTATTATAAATTCATTGATTAAAATGAATTTTTGTTTAGTTGTACTCAAATAAGATTATATGAAAACAGTTCATTTTGTATTGTATATATGGATGTTGTCTGTTGTGTTATTGAAAGTATGTATACAACATATTTGATATAGATTATTGTTACGGCCCCAGCCCCGGTTTGACCCGGTCAGGAGCCGCGGGACAGGAACCCGTGGTATTTAATTGATGCGACAGCGGAAGATTTTAAACAGGATCTTTTAAAACTTGAAATGCCCGATTATTTTATTTCAAAATTTGGGATAAATCCCGTAATTTACAATAGAGGAATTTTACTAGGAAATTCCCTGATTTATTAAAACATTTTATTCATTTTAACTGAGCCACCTCTTCAAGCTTGTTAGTGCTCCGTAGCACGTTTTCCTTGATTTACAGCAGGTCGCCTGAAACATGTTTTAAAAATATTTTTGTCAGCGGGGAAATACTGGTGAATCATTCATTTTGATAAAATGACACATAGTTATAAATTACAGCATACGATTCGATTACAATGGCTCCTATCTTATTTTTATCTGGCGCCGTGTCACCTGGTGACGATGGTCATACCACTATTGGGTCTTTCCCCAAGTAGTGACGTTTATCACTGTTAGGATTTATTAGCCTAACCGTGAGAAATTAGTAATGTGCACAATACCCCACTAGCTAGTTATTCAAGATAACCATGACTTAATCCCTGTAATTATAACTTTAAAATATTTTGGAGTATTGTAAAATACTGTTAATAAAAAGAGAATAACTCACATTGCAAGTTTAACGGGCAGAGTTTAGCCTACTGATTAGCCTTGTACCCTAATTTAAATAACAATGCACACGAACTAGGTCAGTAACTAATACAGCATTTACGATAACTCACGAGATTAAACCCTCACAACGAGTGACAAAGTGCAATACTTAAACATCCATCGAATTCACGACGAATGACAAAATATAACCCTAATTTGAGCAGCACTTAGACATTCATCGGATAGTTTTAATCGATCGGACATTGAATCGTAATAGCGATCGAGTTAATACCCGGGATCGTAGCAGCACCTCGCTATGTGAAATTATGATTTCTGGCAGTGAGAATTCGTTTTGATTGAAAGTTTTCGACAACAGAATGAAGCCCCATGCACAGGCTATTTATAGCCTGAATTTGAGTTTTACGCGGCCCGCGTAAACCCATGGTTAACTCTTACGCGGCCCGCGTGGCCGCCTAGTCTACGTATAGGCTGCATGGGTCACGAGTAGGGTCACCAGGTGGTCAACACGTGGTCCCGGATGCTTATCCGGTCAGACTTCAAGTTGACGTGGCCCGCGTAAGGCTAAGCTAACCCTTACGCGGCCCGACTGAAACTCAAAAACTTTGTTTTCTTGGTTTTTCATGCACAGTAGAGTTTCAGGGGTCTGGGTTTTTACTTACGGGTCATTTTAGGGATATTTTTGTAGTCCTTACATCCTCCCCACCTTATTTCAAATCTCGTCCTCGAGATTTACTGGAATAAGTGAGGATACTTTCGCTTTATTTCCGATTCCAGCTCCCAAGTGTATTCGGGTCCTCTTTTGGAATCCCACTTGACCTTGACTAGTAACAGTCTTTTGTGTTTGAGAAACTTGACCTTTCTGTCTTCTATTTGAAGCGGTTTCTCTACGAACTTCAACTTTTCGTTTACCTCTATATCTTGAAGAGGTACTACCAGGGATTCGTCAGAAAAACATTTCTTGAGGTTGGATACATGGAATACGTCATGTACCTTGGCTAACTCTTCTGGTAGTTGCAAACGATAGGCAACTGGTCCTATGCGTTGAATTACTGGAAATGGTCCTACGTATCTTGGGCTCCGCTTTCCTTTCTTACCGAACCGAACTACTCCTTTCCAAGGAGAAACTTTCAAAAGTACTTTATCTCCAACTTGGAATTCCAACGGCTTGCGTTGATTGTCTGCATAGCTTTTCTGACGATCTCGAGCCGTTTTCAGTCTTTCCTTAATCTGCGTGATCTTGTCGGTAGTTTCTTGTACTATTCAGGACCTGATAATTGACTTTCTCCTATTTCGGCCCAACATACTGGAGTTCTACACTTACGTCCGTACAGTGCTTCAAATGGGGCAGCTTCAATGCTTGAATGATAACTATTGTGATAGGAGAATTCAATTAAGGGTAGGTGATCTTCCCAGTTCCCACCAAAATCTATCACACATGCCCTAAGCATGTCCTCTAGGGTTTGAATCGTCCTTTCACTTTGTCCGTCTGTTTGAGGATGATATGCAGTGCTTAGATTTAGTCGGGTTCCCATTGCTTCCTGGAAACTCGTCCAGAAATGGGAAGTGAAATGACAATCCCTATCTGATACAATGGAGAGTGGAACTCCATGTAAGGATACAACTTCATCTACATACAACTTAGCTAACTTTTCCATGCTAAAAGTTTCTTTCATGGGTAGGAAATGTGCTGATTTGGTTAACCGATCCACAATTACCCAAATCGCATCATTACCTTTTCTGGTTTTGGGTAACTTAGTAACAAAGTCCATTGTTATAAGTTCCCATTTCCATACAGGCATTTCTAATTGTTGTAGTAGACCTGAAGGTTTCTGGTGTTCTGCCTTAACTTGTGAACAAGTAAGACACTTAGAAACATATCTAGCTATGTCCTTTTTCATTCCTATCCACCAGAAGTTATTCCTTAAATCTTGGTACATTTTATTGTTACCGGGATGCATGGTATATCTAGATTTATGGGCTTCCTCTAAAATCTTATTTCTTAATTCCCCTTGCTTAGGTACCCAAATTCTCTTCTTATGAAATCTCCAAATTCCATCATTTCCTTGCTCTAATTCTTTTATATTTCCTTTCATTCCTTCAGCATCATCTTGATTGCTGTTTTCTGAATATTCTTCAGTTGTTCCATTAAATCTAACTGTAGATTTAATCTAAGAGCACGAACTCGCTTTTGCTTTTCATGATACTGTCGACTTAAAGCATCAGCGACTACATTTGCTTTTCCTTCGTGATATTGAATATCATAGTCGTAGTCACTTAGAATTTACATCCATCTTCTTTGCCTCATGTTTAATTCTTTTTGCCCAAATATGTACCTTAGACTTTTATGATTTGTATAAATAGTAAACTTACTTCCATACAGATAATGTCTCTAAATCTTAAGGGCAAAAATTATGGCTCCTAATTCTAAGTCATGAGTTGTATAATTTTCTTCGTGCTTTTTCATTTGCCTTGAGGCGTACGTAATTACCTTTTTGCGTTGCATTAACACACATCCTAATCCTAGCTTAGAAGCATCGCAGTAAACTTCAAAATCTTCCGTTCCTTTTGGCAAAGCTAGAATTGGAGCGTTTGTTAACTTTTGCTTTAAAATCTTAAAAGCTTCTTCTTGCCTAGGTCCCCACTCAAACTTAACTGTTTTACAGGTTAGCTTAGTCAATGGTACAGCTATTTTAGAAAAATCCTTAATGAATCGCCGATAGTACCCAGCTAATCCTAGAAAACTTCTAACTTCCATAGCTGATTGCGGAACCTTCCATTTGGTGATTGCTTCTATTTTGGAGGGATCTACGTGAATACCTTCGTGATTCACCATGTGCCCTAAAAATTGCACTTCTTGCAGCCAGAATTCACACTTTGAGAATTTGGCGTAAAGCTTCTCCTTTCTTAACAATGTTAAGAGTGCACGCAGGTGCTCACAATGCTCTTCCTGACTTTTGGAATAAATAAGTATATCGTCGATGAAGACAATTACGAATTTATCCAGGTACGGTTTACAGATCCTATTCATCATGTCCATAAATGCTGCAGGAGCATTTGTTAGTCCGAAGGGCATGACTGTAAACTCGTAATGACCATACCTAGTTCTGAAAGCAGTTTTAGGTATGTCTTCCTCTTGTACTTTTAACTGATGGTATCCAGAACGTAAGTCGATCTTAGAAAAGTATCTGGCTCCTTGAAGTTGATCAAAGAGATCATCGATCCTAGGTAATGGGTATCGATTCTTAATTGTAACCTTATTCAATTCTCTATAATCGATACACATTCGCATTGAACCATCGTTCTTCTTTACAAACAACACTGGTGCTCCCAACGGGGATGAACTAGGTTGTATGAAACCTTTGCTTAGTAACTCATCTAACTGCTTTTTCAATTCTAGCATTTCTGTGGCTGCTAACCGATAAGGTGCCTTAGCTATTGGTGTAGTTCCAGGAATTAGATGAATTCTAAACTCTACTTCCCTATCAGGTGGTAATTGTTATGGGCCATTTTCTGAACATATATCCTGACTAATATTCTGATTGTGATTGTTTATTTGTAATCAGGACACTGGACGGGGATATTGCTAACATCCTGGGTAATATCCTGAGGCATATCGAATTAATCACGTGCAGGTCAAAGACCGGGACTTGCTAACGGTCAAACGGACTTCATCTCCTCAAGACTCGGGCGTATCTGTTAAAGGAGGGACGTTGAACCCGAAAGACTAGGTCTACAACGTTCGGATAAGGAATATTCGTTGGATCCCGGTTATGTAGGATAGTTAGTTACATTATCTTTACTATAAATAGATGGGGGCGGATCAGTTTAAGGCACACAATTTTCCACTTACACTCTCGTACACTTTTACTCTCTAGCTCACCGCAAACACCACACTCAATCACTTGTATCAAAATTACATTGTAACACTTAGTCGATCCGCACCACATCCTGCACTGTATCCTGAAATTTGAAGCAATAAGAAGAACGAGGCAGCTGCGATTGTCAGCTCCCGAGGTTTTATGCCGGCGATCTAGATTGATCAAGGGCTTTCCTCATACATCACGTGTCAACCTTTACCTTTTCGCTCATTGTTTGATCATTGATACAGCTCTATATCCTGAGCCGTATCCTGAATACTATTTTTCTAAATAACTTAACCAACATATTTTCAACACATTTTTTAGCACACTACCTCACTTAACTAATTTGATCACTAAATTGCTTCGGTAATTTTTGACCAAAACAATTTGGCGCCCACCGTGGGGCAAGTGGTGCTACTTTTACTAAAAATCTTTGTAAAATCATTAATCGGTTTTCTATTTTCAAAATTTTTTGCCACATTGTTTACAATGGCCTCTAGATTAAACATGAGCTCTTCCACTATGTCTGCTACGACCTCTGCTGCTGCTGGTTCGGTGCTTCCACCACCTCCTCCAAGGATGCCGCTTTCTTCACAATCCCAAGATGTTATCCCTACTCGGAGTGTCCAGGGATCTGCTCCCGTTTTGGCCTCTAACGATGAAATTTTGACTTTATTTGGAAGTGTGCAAGAACAAATGAGGCAGCAACAGGAAACTAATCAGATGCTGTTAAGAGAAATACAACTCTTAAAAGCTAGCTCGAGTAGACCCGCTAAAGAAATTATCACTCCTATACAGCCCAGGGCTTTGAATTTCAGTTCCACAGTTTACACTGAGGATAATAGGGGGAATATTGTGCCTAGCCTTCCTCAGAATCATACTCCTGAAATACCCTCCTCGGTCAGGATGTCAACCATGAGGAGCTCAGGATATGCTTCAGGATATGGACAGAACCCTCAGGCTGGTAACGTGTCTAATAATAATAATACTCTTGCCACTAATAGTGTTGGATCTTTGCAGGATACAACTGTGACGTTAGCATTATCTAGGGAGCTTCAGAAGCTAAAGGATATGATATCCACTGTACCTGGGGTGGTTCAGCCAATCCCTGAAGTATCCCAGGATAGCCACAGGATATCTCGGTTTGTACATCCTATTTGTGATGCTGAAATCCCGAAAAGATTCCAAACTCCCAACATGAAGCTGTATGACGGGACTACGGATCCTGAAGAGCATATTGCCCGGTATAGGGAAAGAATGGAGATTAACCCTATCCCTCCGGAGCTCAAGGAAGCATGCTTATGCAAGGGATTTGGTTCTACTCTGACAGGATCGGCCTTAAAATGGCTGTTAAACGTTCCTCCTCACTCAATTACTTCGTTTGCTCATTTGGTTAATTTATTTAACAGTCAATTTTCTTGTAGTCGGAGCTTTGAGAAACTAACCAGTGACCTTTACAGGATAACTCAAGGGCCTCAGGAATCCTTGAGGGATTATGTGAACAAATTCAGTCGAGAATCCTTGGATATCCCACATCTTGATGTTGCAACAGCTGTGCAAGCTTTTAAGATGGGGTTACAAAAGGATTCTCAGTTTTATCAGGATCTTGTAATGAATCCCTGCAGGAATCTCGACGAAGCTCGTAACAGGGCTTTGAGATATATCCGTTTGGAAGATGACAAGAAAATGCAAGAGAGGATGAATTCTACCTCAACCTACGAATCAACCAACAGGAAATCAGAATCCTCATATAAGCCATATCGCTCTAAGCCATATGGCAGAAATGATAGCAAGCGAGTGAATGCTGTTGAAGACGAGGATCCTGAAGAATATCCTGAATTATCTGAATATTGTTTTTCTGTTAATATACCTGAACTAATGTATGCTATGCAGGGTTTGGGAGATAAAGCCAGGTGGCCCCGGAAGAATCAACAAAAAGCTGATTGGAAGGATAAATCCAAATGGTGTGCCTTCCATGAGGATTTCGGACATGTTAAGTACATGAGATTTTCATCTCATACGGCTCCTCTGAGGATTGCATTGCCCTGAGGAAAGAAATAAGCTACCTACTAAGCAAAGGATATCTGAAGGACCTGCTGGGAAGAAAGAAAAATAAAGGGCAGGATCCCGAGAAGGATCCTGAGCGAGCGGCATCACCTCCAGCGGACGCCAAGATAATTAACATTATTTCAGGAGGATCCGACATTTGTGGGACTTCGTATTCAGCGGCTAAGAGACATGCGAAAGAAGCCAAGAGTGAAAGAGGAGACAAACCAGTCAGGATGACTACCCTCACAACTGATAAAGTGATCACTTTCGATAGTGATGACAGGGATACTGTTCAGGATCCTCACCATGATGCTCTAGTAATAACATTATATGTGGCTAACCATTTTGTACGCAGGATACTGGTAGACAACGGTAGTTCTGTAAATATAATTCAGCTGGAAACATTGAAGAGGATGAATGTATCTCCGATGGACATTACTTCGAAGTCCACTGTGCTCGTTGGTTTCAGTGGAGAGGCTAGGAATACAGTGGGGGAAATAAAGTTACCGGTATATGTTGAAGGGGTCAACTCCATACAACGCTTCTGTGTGATGGACTCCTTATCCTGCTATAACATCATACTGGGAAGGCCATGGATTCACGATATGAAAGCTGTGCCATCAGCATATCACCAATGCATCAAGATCCCTACCCCTTGGGGAGTTGTCAAGGTTGAAAGTGATCAGCAGGAAGCGAAAGAATGCTACTCATCCTCGATGAAATCCTCAACTAGGCCTAGTGCAGCATAGCAATTAAAGATGCAGGCCCAGGATATCGTGGAGGATTCGGAGCAAGATGTGAAGAAAATTATCCTGGATCAGGATAATCCTGATATCTCGGTGCTCGTAGGAACCAATATCCCTTAGGATATGGAAGAGCAGTTAACTAACTTTTTGAAATGCAGGATGTCAACGTTTGCATGGAAGCATGAGGATATGACAGGCATATCCAAAGACATTGTCACTCACAAGCTTGGAATTGACAAATCATTCAAGCCTGTTCAGCAAAAAAGAAGAAAATTTGCTCCTGAGCGGAATAAGATTATCCAAGAGGAAGTTGAAAGATTGTTGAAGTCCAGGATGATCAAAGAAGTCAAGTTTCCAAGATGGCTAGCAAACGTGGTTGTGGTACAGAAGAAAAACGGGAAATGGAGAGTCTGTGTAGACTAGACGGACTTAAACAAGGCTTGTCCTAAAGACCCATTTCCTCTCCCTCATATCGATGCAATGGTGGATGCTACTGCTAGACATGAAATGTTAACGTTCATGGACGCATCCTCGGGATTCCAGCAAATTCAAATGGAGCATTCGGATCAGGAGGATACTGCTTTCATGACACCAACAGGTATATATTGTTATATTGCTATGCCTTTCGGTTTGAAAAATGCAGGTGCGACATACCAGAGATTGGTAAACATGATGTTCAAAGATAAGCTGGGGGACACCATGGAGGTATATATCGATGATATGGTGGTGAAATCTAAAAAGGCTGAGAATCACTTCCAGGATATCAAGGGAGCGTTTGATATTCTGGATCAGTATAACATGAAGCTGAATCCTGCTAAGTGCCATTTCGGAGTGGGGGCAGGAAAGTTTCTAGGATATATGGTGATGAAAAGGAGGATAGAGGCAAGACCGGAGCAGATTAAAGCTATCCTGGATATAAAGTCACCCTCGAATATGAAGGACGTACAACGGTTAACAGGCCGAGTAGCAGCTTGAATAGATTTATTTCTAGATCCTCGGAAAAATGCAAGGAGTTCTACGATATCCTCAAGAAGAATAAGAAATTTGAATGGGGAGCAAAGCATGAAGCAGCCTTGCAGGATTTGAAGCGATATCTCTCAACTGCACCTCTATTGATGAAGCCTGAAAATGGTGAACCACTATCCCTATACCTCGCCATATCAGGGAATGCTGTAAGTGCCGTTCTTATAAAAGACCATGAAGGTCAGCAATATCCTGTATATTATGTGTTAGGGCAGGATTTTTAATGACCTGTGATCCTTACCTAATATCCTAATAATGATCCTTGTTTCTGTGGCAGATAGTGATCCTCAGAAGAACTTCAGGATCAGGATAATGGATCATCCTAAGGATCCTCATACTAACGATTGTTCCCTTTGAATTTAATGTTGTTTTGCAGGAATTACGAGTTGGACCTGGTCTTGGCAGCGTTATTAAGGAATCTTTCACGCTAATTTCGCACATGCATAACCAGAAATAGACGTTGTGGAGAATATGGAAACTTAGCACAAATTACGGGCAATTAGTTAGGCTAAATTTACTTCTGTTTCTAAAGGGGTAACGAGCTAGTAGTTAGGTGACTTACCTAAATTCAACCACACACACTTATATAAAGGGCACTCTCAAGCATTCGGAAGACACAACACATTTCTTACACGCTCTAGCATACTACACCATAGTGATCCTTGTACCTAGCTCGTTACCATCCGAAGTTGTAAACATTGTTTATTATATTGGAGTTTGGTGATCGGTAGTTTCCATCACCCGAGGTTTTTTATGCCGGAGATCATTCATTGATCAAGGGCTTTTTCCTCGTATAAATCTTTGTGTCACTTGTGCAATTCACATTTGAGTGATCCTTTTCTTTATCCATCATTACAAGCATCATTCCCCGTTAACAAAGAGTTTGGTTGCATTATCCTTGTGTGATTTTTGACCAAAACAGTTTGGCGCCCACCGTGGGGCAATTGGTGCTTCATTCATAACAAAGTTTCCCGTTGGTGATCATTCCGGATCGTTGCATACATGGCTTCATCGTTGAAGAATACCTCTACAGCGATGTCTGCAGTCAATTCATCTCAGGGCATTCCACCTTTGCCTCCACCACCTGCTGGATCTCAGAAAAATGCTGAGAAAAGACCAACTTCCATTTTCTCTAAACCTCCATCTTCTTCTGCTCCAACTTCTTCTGCTCCCAGTACTAGTGATATGTTTACTTTGATTTTGCAGATGAGGGATCGTATTCAGCGGCAGGATGAAACTAATGACAGGATCCTCAAAGAAATCGGAGATCTCAAGAGACAAAGGAAAACGGCAGAGGATCATTCCCCACTGGTGCCCAAATCCTTGAATTTTGATACTCCGATGATTACTTCTCAGCCATCAGAGGTCCTAGACATTCAACATGTGGGTGGACCAAGAGGAGTGCACTTCGGCTCAGCAATAGTGACTCAGGCATCAGGTTCATATTTCCAGCCAGCAGGATCCTATCCTCAGCATATGGGATCCTTCGTGAATTCAGGAGCCTACTCAGGAGCACATCAGGTTCAAGGATCCTCCTTTGTTCCAGGATCATCCCAGGTTCAAGGATCCTCCTTTGTTCCAGGATCATCCTAGGTTCAAGGATCCTCCTTTGTTCCAGGATCATCCCAGATTCAAGGATCCCTCCAGATGCCAGGATCCCTGAAGAGTTTGCAAACAGGAAGTTCAGATGTCCATCAAGGAGATTTTATTCCAATGCAGACCATTGCTTCCACTGGTCCCTCCATCATCCCAGAGTCCCAGCAATATGGATTCACATCCAGTATTCCTAACTTGAACCCAATGGGAGGTAACACTTTTAATAATTCTCTTACCGCTAACCATGGATTCATACAGGATGCAGGTATCAACCATGCTATGGCCAAAGAACTGCAGAAACTGAAGGATATGATATCAAGTGTTCCAGGGGTGGTCAAACCTATCCCGGAGATTGCAGATGGAAGCCATAAGGTATCTCGTTTTGCACCACCGATTTGTGATGCTGAGATACCCAAAGATTCCATATTCCAACTATGAAGTTGTATGATGGTTCAACGGATCCTGAGGAACACATAGCACAATACAGGGAGAGGATGGAGATCAATCCAATTCCAGAAAGGTTAAAGGAAGCATGCCTATGCAAGGGATTTGGATCCACTCTTACTAGATCAGCTCTCAAATGGCTGCTAAGTCTTCCCCCTTACTCTATTACTTCATTTGCTAATTTAGTTAACTTATTCAATAACCAATTTTCTTGTAGCAGAAAATTTGAACGATTGACTAGTGATTTATATAGGATAACTCAGGGTCATAATGAATCATTAAGGGATTATATAACCAAATTTAGTAAAGAATCCTTGGACATTCCCAACTTGGATATAGCCACGGTTGTTGAGGCCTTCAAGATGGGATTGCTTAGGGATTCATTATTCTATGATGATCTTGTTATGACACCATGCAGGAACCTAGATGAAGTAAGGACTCGGGCACTCAGGTTCATCCGGCTAGAGGATGACAAAAGGATCCAGGAGAGACAAGCAGGATCCTCAAAACAAGAAAAGCAAGGATCCTCTTTCAAGAACAACAAATTCAAATCCTATAACAGAACTGACAACCAGAACGTGCATGCTGTTGACCAAGAAGAGGATGATGAGGATTATCTTTCGATTTCTGAATACTGTTTTTCCGTTGATAACCATGAACTAATCCTTGCGATGCAGAATCTAGGAGAAAAAGCCAGATGGCCCAGAAAAAATGACAAACCAGCCGCAATTAAAGATAAATCAAAGTGGTGTGCATACCACGAGGATTTTGGGCATTTAACAGAGGAATGCATCGCATTGAGAAAGGAAATTGGATATCTGCTAAGCAAGGGGCATTTAAAAGAGTTGTTGGGAAGAAAAAAGCCAAGGACTCAGGATCCTGAAAGGATCCCTGAAAAAGCTCCAGCTCCTCCGGCAGATGCACAAGTGATAAACTTTATTTCTGGAGGCTCAGACATCTGTGGTACATCCTTTTCAGCAGCTAAAAGGCATGCAAAGGAAGCTAAAATGGATAATGGAGAAAGACCTATTCGAACATCAAGTGTCTCGGAAGGAAAAGTGATAACCTTTGATGAGGATGATCGCGTAGACATCCAGGATCCTCATCATGATAGTTTAGTTATTACTCTCTTTATTTCTAACCATTTTGTCCGCAGGATCCTTATTGACGGAGTAAGCTCAGTAAACATTATCCAGCTTGATGTTCTGAAGAAAATGGGTATCCCTGAATCAGATATCACACCAAGATCCTCCGTGCTTGTAGGATTTAGTGGAGAAACTAAGAGAACCCTGGGGGACATCAAACTCCCAATTTATGTGGAAGGATTACATAATTATCAAAAATTTTGTGTTATTGACTGTTTATCTTGTTGTAATGTTATCCTTGGCAGGCCTTGGATACACGATATGAAGGCAGTCCCATCCACCTACCATCAATGTGTGAAGCTCCCTAGCCCTTGGGGAATAGTCAAGATCGATAGTGATCAGCAGGAGGCTAAGGATTGTTACACCTCATCAATGAAACCAGCCTCGAAATCAAGGGAGCAATAGCAATTAAAGTATCCTCCAAGGGATGTCTTGGAGGCAAGAGAGCAGGATGTGGACGAAATCCTCATGGATCCTGATGATCCTGAATCCAAAATCTATATCGGATCAGGGATCCTTGGCAAGATGAAAGAAGACCTCGTATCCTTCCTCAAAAGAAGAAAATCTACCTTTGCATGGAAACATGAGGATATGACAGGTATATCTAAGGATATTATCACTCATAAACTTGGCATTGACAGGTCATTCAAACCAATCCATCAAAAAAGGAGGAAGTTTGCACCAGAAAGAAATGCCATTATCCAGGAAGAGGTAGAGAGATTGCTACGAGCAGGTATGATTAGAGAAGTAAAATATCCAAGATGGCTGGCCAATGTGGTTGTTGTTCAAAAGAAAAATGGAAAGTGGAGGGTATGTGTCGATTTCACTGATTTAAATAAGGCATGTCCCAAGGATCCTTTCCCATTACCCCACATTGACTCCATGGTGGATGCAACGGCGGGTCATGAACTGTTAACCTTTATGGATGCTTCATCTGGATTCCAACAAATTCAGATGGAACCATCTGACCAAGAGGATACGGCTTTTATGACCCCAACCGGTTTATATTGTTATATTGCTATGCCGTTTGGATTAAGGAATGCAGGTGCAACATATCAAAGACTGGTGAATATGATGTTCAAAGATCAGATTGGACAGATTATGGAAGTATATATAGATGATATGGTGGTGAAATCCATAAAAGCTGAGGATCACCTAAGAGACTTGGAGGAAGCATTTGATATCCTTGACAGATATAACATGAAGCTTAATCCTTCAAAATGTCACTTTGGTGTAAAGGCAGGTAAATTCTTAGGATATATGGTAACTAAGAGGGGCATTGAAGCAAGCCCGAAACAAATCAAAGCATTGGTGAATATCAAATCTCCTGCCAACGCTAAGGATGTGCAAAGGCTAACAGGCAGGATAGCAGCTTTAAACAGATTTATATCCAAATCCTCAGAAAAGTGTAAAGAATTCTATGATATCCTAAGAAAGAACAAGAAATTCGAGTGGACTGAAAAGCATGAGAGTGCTTTACAAGCCCTCAAAGAATACCTATCCTCAGCTCCAGCGTTGATGAAACCAGAAAAAGGAGATGTGTTATCCTTATATCTTGCGGTATCCTCAAAAGCAGTAAGTGCAGTCCTTGTTAAGGATCATGAAGGTACACAATATCCTGTCTATAATGTAAGTAAGAGTTTACTTGATGCTGAATCCAGGTATTCACACCTTGAAAAACTTATTCTTGCACTAATTATGGCATCTACTAAACTAAGACATTATTTTGAAACCCATGTTATTGTTGTTAGAACTAATTTTCCAATTAAGAATGTCCTCAGGAAACCAGAGATGTCCGGAAGGATGGCTAAGTGGGCAGTAAAGCTTAGTGCCCATGATATAAGATATGAACCTAGAACAGCCATCAAATCTCAAGCATTAGCAGACTTTGTGGCTGATTTCAGTAGTGATTTACAAAAGGAAGCCGAATTGGAAGTCCAGCAGCTGGATGAGACCAAGGATCCTTGGATACTACATACTGATGGATCCTCAAATGTTAAAGGCACGGGGCTTGGTATACTACTAAAATCGCCACAGGGGGACATAATACCCCACTCCATAGCTTGTGAGTTCCAAGCCACTAACAATGAGGCTGAATATGAAGCCTTGATTGCTGGTTTGCAAATTGCTAAGCATATGGGGATCAGGTATCTTGAGGTATACGTGGATTCATTGTTAATCACTAATCACTTTAACGGATCCTATGTTGTTAAAGGTGAAAAACTAACCAAATATTTAGAGATAGTCAAAGAATTGGCACTCTCCTTTGTTTTCTTTAGTTTGACACAGGTACCAAGGGAAGAAAATACAGAAGCTGATGCATTGGCTAATCTTGGATCATCCTTGAAGATCCCAGAGGATATAAGTATCCCCATCATCCATATCCTGACCCCTGCTATTGAAAATCAAGTGACCATGGAAATAGAAGAGGATTCTGCAATGATCCCTAGTGAGGATACTCAATCCTGTTCAGGATCATGGATCTCACCAATCATGAGATACTTACAACACGGGGATATTCCTATGGGAGAAAACCCTAGGGCTTTCAGAATTAAGGTATCTCAATTTACAATCTTAAATAATATGTTGTATAAGCGATCTCTTGCAGGACCATATTTGAGATGTATCGAGGATCCTGAAGTTCAAGAAGTTTTAAAAGACTTCCATGAAGAAGATTGCGAAAACCACACTGGGGGCAGGGCATTGTTCTCAAGGATCCTAAGGACAGGATACTACTGGCCGACTATGAAAAGGGATGCTGTGGAGTATGCTAAGAAGTGTGATCCTTGTCAAAGACACAGCAATATCCTTCACCAGCCAGCTGAATTTCTACATCCTATACCCTCCTCTTGGCCATTTATGAGATGGGGGATGGATATAGTTGGCAAGCTCCCTAAGGCACCTGGTGGAAAAGTGTTCATGTTGGCTATGACTGATTACTTCTCCAAGTGGATAGAGGCTGAAGCCTTTGCCCAAGTCAGAGAAAAGGAAGTTATATCCTTTATTAAAAGAAATATTATAACTAGATTTGGCATTCCTTCTGAAATTATATGTGATAATGGTTCCCAATTTATTGGGAGCAGAACTACTAACTTTTGTGACAGCTGGGGGATTAAGATGATAACATCAACACCAGTCCACCCACAAGCTAATGGTCAAGCAGAATCATCCAACAAGATCATCATCAACAATTTGAAGAAAAAACTTGGATCCAAGAAAGGGAAATGGGCAGAAGAATTACCTTATGTGCTTTGGGCTGATAGGACAACCCCCAAGAATGCTACTGGTCAAACACCATTCTCTTTGGTATTTGGGGCAGAATCAGTGATCCCAACAGAAATGGTGGTTCCAACTGCTAGAACAAGTACCCGTGATCCTGAGGAAAACGATGAGAACCTGACTCAAGATTTGGACACTATTGAGGAAACCAGGGATTTGGCTAGGATAAGGATGGCTAGCTACCAACAAAAAATGGCTGGTGCTTACAACAAAAATGTCAGGATAAGGAAATTCCAAGTTGGGGATATGGTATTGAGAAAAGCATTCCAGAATACCACCAATCCTGCTGATGGGAAATTGGCACCAAAATGGGAAGGCCCTTATTTGATTGAAGCCGAAGCAGGAAAGGGGGCATATAGATTGCTAACCATGGAAGGTAATTTGTTACCAAGATCCTGGAATGCTGTCCACTTGAAGAAATATTTCATGTGAGCAGGATCCTCCTGGCACATATGATCCTTACATTAGAAGTATCCTTCAAGGATCCCTGAAGTGTCAATGATCCTTACTCTGGTAATGTCCTAATCTTGAACTCTTATTTACATATTTTCTTATTTAAGGATAAGGATCATGTATCCTTCATCCTTCTCTCACGAGATTTTGAGTTCTGATAGTCCAGGTATCCTTAGCATATTGTCGACAATCTTCAGAAGTAATTCAGATCCTTGGGTTTAACCCCAGTTGTTTGGGCTTGTCTCCAGTTATCCTTGGGCTTGTCCCCAGTTTCGCCTGTAGCGCATGATGATCCTGGTATAGTTCAAGTCTTTGGGACCAGTACTCGCTTTAGGGGCTGATAATTCCATTGTACTGGCTATACCTAGGATCCTACGTATAATGGTAGACGTACTATACATCCGTTCCTAAGGTTTCTAACGTTTTCACATTAGCTAAGGTTTTGGCATTATCATGTCACTAAGTTTGGATAGTCGCCAGTAAGGGCCATACTCCAGTTCACCTATGATCTTTGGGCTTGTCCCCAGTTATCCTTTGGGCTTGTCCCCAGTTATCCTTTGGGTTTGTCCCCAGTTATCCTTTGGGCTTGTCCCCAGAATTGTTGGGCTTGTCCCCAGTTACTAACTTGTCTTTTATATTGGCTTAGTCCCAAGTTATTTTCAGGTTTTTGAAGTCAAACAACTAAGGATCCTCAATCCTTATTATCCACTAAGGTTTTTCTTATGGTTATCCTGATTAAAGGTTAGGATCCTAACTTGGATTCTCAGGTATGATCCTTAACTGTTTTGATTTCATTCATTATTTTAAATAACCCTTACACTTTGACAACTGAACCTATGATCCTTAAAATTAACTACTTTTTGGAAGTTTTCGACTATAGGATATTTGATCCTGGATCATATCCTAAATTTCTTAAACATAATTTGCTTAACTTTTCTTACTCAGACAAGTATAAATCAAAACAATTGAGAGTTTAAAGGATATACAAGGATAACATCACAAGATAAGTCAAAAGTTAAAGTTTTATTCATTCACAAAATATTTAACCCTTTAAAGTTGTCAAAATTGCCAACCCACGTTTCTACCAGCAAAACGTGGCCCGTCCACATGGGTTGGCAAAGGGTGTCCATTGTTCATGCGGTCATAGCAGTGCAGGAAATAAAGGTCGGCAGGATAACAAGTGGCTTCATCCCCCAAACAGAGGATCCCTCCACCACCTATTATCCTACCTATTGTTCAAAGGATCATGGATCCTTACCCTAAAAACTATTGTTCAAAGTACAAACCATCAAACTATCCAAACAAACAACCACCAAACAAAAAAATTGGGCTCCGGCTAAGTCTCGAAATTTCCATCGTCGCCCAATCCTGCAGCTCAATCCTTCGCTGCACCATCACCACCAGCTCCGCTTGCCTCACCACCTTGGTCCTTGCCAGTGCCTCTACCCTCAAGTATCGGGATCTCCTCAGCATCTTCATCATCCTCCAGTTCAGCCAGCCTAGCCTTCCAGCCTTCGACATCCAAGGTGCTCTTATCAAAAGCAGGATCCTGAGCTTCCATGGCCATTTGCAGCTGGATCTTGTACATAGTTATCGCGGCAGAGACCTTGGCATCTTGGGTGATCTCGTGCTTCTCATAGTCGAAGTTGACCAGCATCTTGGCAGCATCATTCTTGGTGGCCTGAAGCTCCTTCTGAAGATCGGCTATTTTGAGATCCTTCAGCACGGCAACCTGTTGAAGATCAGCAATCTGGCGATCCTGATCCTCAACATGGCCAACATATGTCTCTATCTCCGCAAATTTCTGCAAGGTAGACAAAGGAATGGTGTCAGAAGCCAAGTGATCCTTAAACAGGCAGGATATGTAAGCAGGGACAGTGATCCTTACCTCACTAAAGTAGTCCAGGAACTGTTGGCGGATCAAGGGAAGGCCTTGCAGATCCTCAGCCTCGAAGGTCTTTCTCTTCTTGCCTCCCTTTCCTCTGAGGGGTGCTTTAAGGGCCGAAGCAGTTGGGCTAGCAGCAGGAGTCTTCTTCTTAGAGGATTTGACGTTAGTAAGATCAGTGATGCCGAACTTCGAGGAAGATTTGGTGGATTTTCCAGCGCCTGCACAACCAAAACAAGATAAGTATCTTAATTTTATTTGACTCTCATTATATAAATACTCCTTAAATAAGGATACTTACTTGATATTGTGACAGAAGCAGAGGATACTTCCTGAGAACCCTGGGTGGTAATCTTGAAAGTTCTTATTTCAGGATCAAGCTTTTTAAAGGCCAAGAGTCTCTCTTTTGCAGCAGGAGTCAACTTAAGATGTGAAACGGAGATATCTGCACAACAAGAAAACAACAGAACATCAGTGATCCTTATACTAAAGGATAAGTTCTATGGTGATCCTTCCCAGGATCCTCTATCCTACCATGGATAGCCCACTTCTTGGGCAAATCCTTCCCATCAGGGATGGTATCTCTCCTTACAAAAAAGAACCGCCGCTTCCAGTTAGTATCATTCTTGGTAGCCTTGAAGATCGGATGCTCCTCCCCAGGTCTACGTTTGAACAGATAACGATGGGAACCAAAGGTGGTCAGATCGTACAGCTCACCTAACTCGGCCATACCTAAGTCTATCCCCTCTTGCTCGATGATCCTCTCAAGGGTATACAAAACCCTCCAGATCATCGGCATAGCCTGGATATAAGATATGCCGGTCAAAGAGAAGAAGGCCTGGGTGAAGGCTGGAAAGGGATACGTGTAACCTATAGCAAACGGGGTCACAGGAAAGGCAACCCATGAATCGGAGGTGTAATCGCTCAGGGCAGTAGGATCATAGGCTTTGAACACAGTATTTGCATGAAAACAGCACCGAATCCTGTCAATCTGAGGATCAACGAAGATGCAGCGTTCTTTAGCAGAGTTTGTGATGATCCCTTGGCTCTTGAAGGGGATTTCTTTCTGCTGATCCTTGGCAGGAGAATTCCGGAGCAACATTTTTTGAACGAAATAGATACGAAAAGAAAAACAGAGCAAGCAAGAGAGAAGATGAAGGGGAATACCTGTTCAATCCTCTGGTTGCGGTTATAAAGGTAGAAGTTCTTGATTTTAAATGCAAACGATCCTATCCCTATCTCTATTTATAATCATGATTTGTGCAGGGCTGTCATCTCCGTGATGTCAGGATTACAACGGATAGTTCGTTCACAACGGCTATATATCCGTTGAGTTAGTTACAGATAAGATCAGCAAAATATAACTCGTTAATATTATATAATTACTCCTTATATTTTGAGGCAATTGTTAGGGCAGGATTTTTAATGACCTGTGATCCTTACCTAATATCCTAATAATGATCCTTGTTTCTGTGGCAGATAGTGATCCTCAGAAGAACTTCAGGATCAGGATAATGGATCATCCTAAGGATCCTCATACTAACGATTGTTCCCTTTGAATTTAATGTTGTTTTGCAGGAATTACGAGTTGGACCTGGTCTTGGCAGCGTTATTAAGGAATCTTTCACGCTAATTTCGCACATGCATAACCAGAAATAGACGTTGTGGAGAATATGGAAACTTAGCACAAATTACGGGCAATTAGTTAGGCTAAATTTACTTCTGTTTCTAAAGGGGTAACGAGCTAGTAGTTAGGTGACTTACCTAAATTCAACCACACACACTTATATAAAGGGCACTCTCAAGCATTCGGAAGACACAACACATTTCTTACACGCTCTAGCATACTACACCATAGTGATCCTTGTACCTAGCTCGTTACCATCCGAAGTTGTAAACATTGTTTATTATATTGGAGTTTGGTGATCGGTAGTTTCCATCACCCGAGGTTTTTTATGCCGGAGATCATTCATTGATCAAGGGCTTTTTCCTCGTATAAATCTTTGTGTCACTTGTGCAATTCACATTTGAGTGATCCTTTTCTTTATCCATCATTACAAGCATCATTCCCCGTTAACAAAGAGTTTGGTTGCATTATCCTTGTGTGATTTTTGACCAAAACATTATGTTAGTAAGAGTTTATTAGGCGCTGAAACTAGGTATTCTCATTTAGAAAAATTGATATTAGCTCTAGTCATGGCATCGACAAAGCTTAGACATTATTTTGAAACACATAGGATCCATGTTAAAACGAATTATCCTGTCAAAAATGTGCTTAGGAAACCATAAATGTCAGGTAGGATGGCCAAGTGGTCAGTAAAGTTGAGTGCTTATGATTTAGTGTATGAACCTAGAAACACCATAAAGTCTCAGGCTTTAGCTGACTTTGTGGCTGATTTCAGTAGTGATATTCAGAATGAGGTAGACCTAGAAGTTCAACAGTTAGGAGAACCTTCAGGATCCTGGACGTTATATACTGATGGTGCATCCAATATAAGAGGTGTAGGTTTAGGTATACTACTAAAATCGCCACAGGGGGACATATTACCCCAGGCCATTAGGTGTGAATTTCCTGATACTAATAATGAGGCAGAATATGAAGCTTTAATTGCAGGATTAGAATTGGCTAAGAGTATGAGTATCAAGAGTTTGCGAGTATATGTTGACTCCTTGTTAATTACTAACCATTTTAATGGATCCTATGCAGTTAAGGGTGAGAAATTAATCGAATACCTCGATATTCTCAAAATATTAGCAGAATATTTCGATGTTTTTACACTTGAACAGGTACCAAGAGAGGATAATGCCGAAGCAGACGCCTTGGAAAATCTGGGATCATCGATCAGAATACCAGAGGGAACCCAAATACCAATAATACACGTCTTGTATCCTGCAACGAATCCTCGGGGTACAGAAGGAGCGGCTATTCAGGATCCTGGAACAGAGTATCCTGAAGAGGATCCTAAATCTTGGATGGCTCCAATTGTGAGATATCTTAAAGAAGGACACATCCCCGGAAATGAAAATCCTAAGGCATTTAGGATGAAGGTATCATGATTCACTGTTATAAAGAATGTTTTATACAAGAAATCTCTTGCAGGACCGTATTTGAGGTGCTTGGAGGATCCTGAAGCCAAAGAAGTACTTCAGGATATACATGAAGGGGATTGTGGTAACCATACTGGGGGTAGGTCGTTCTTCTCAAAAGTATTAAGGACAGGATATTATTGGCCAACAATGAGAAAAGATGCCGCAGAATATGCTCGAAGATGTGATGCATGTCAGAGACATAGTAACATATTGCATCAGCCTGCTGAACCATTGTATCCTATTGTTTCCCCTTGGCCATTTATGAAGTGGGGTATGGATATAGTGGGAAAGCTTCTAAAGGCTCCAGGAGGGAAGGTTTTTATGTTGGCAATGACAGATTATTTCTCCAAGTGGGTCGAAGCCGAGGCCTTTGTTCAAGTCAGGGATCAAGAAGTGGTATCCTTCATAAAGAGGAATATCCTGACCAGATTTGGGGTACCAGCTGAGATAGTTTGTGACAATGGTTCTCAATTCATCAGCAAAAGAACTACTGACTTCTGCAAGAGTTGGGGAATTAAGATGATTACGTCAACACCAGTGCATCCTCAAGCAAATGGACAAGCAGAATCCTCGAACAAGATAATCGTCAACAATTTAAAGAAGAGGTTAGGTGCCAAAAAAGGAAAATGGGCAGAAGAACTACCATTTGTCCTATGGGCTGATAGAACGACTGTGAAGAATGCTACTGGGCAAACCCCATTTTCTTTGGTGTTTGGGGCAGAAGCAGTGATCCCGACAGAAATGGTGATACCGACAGCTAGATCAAGCCTACGGGATCCTGAATCAAATCCTGAAATCTTGTGTCAAGAACTGGATACCATTGATGAGACAAGAGATGCAGCAAAGCTAAGGATGGCGGCATATCAACAGAGGATATCCAGAGCATATAACAAGAATATAAGGACAAGAAGGTTCCAAGTCGGAGATTGGGTGTTAAGGAAAGCTTTTCAGAATACTACGAATCCTGCTGATGGAAAGTTGGCTCCAAAGTGGGAAGGACCCTATGAGATTGAATGGAATCCGGAAAAGGAGCATACCAGCTTAAGAATATGGAGGGGGATATACTACCAAGATCCTAGAATGCTATACATCTCAAAGCCTATTTCAAGTGAATTTAGAATTTAATTTCTAACTCAAGATGGTATGAATTCTGTCTCTTTTAAATATACTTTATTTTATTTGAACCCAATACTAACTTAAGCATCGGAAGGGTGTTAGCCAAGCTAACACCCACCTTAGTTTTGAAATTTTTGCAGTATATGCTTCGGGATATAGCTCCAGGATACACACTCAGGATACTTCGGAAGATTAGAGGATTGGCCCCCTCTCTCACGTATAAGGGATCCTGATCCCTTCATAGGTTTAAAGATATTCACCTTTCGTCCGAATTGGGTTTAAACACCCCGCCTGGAGCGCAAGTTATTCGGGAATAGTTCAAGGTGGCGGGACCAGTCCATGTAAAAGTGGCTGACAATTTCGTTACTGTTGGCTATATCCTGAATCCTAAAGGTATATGAGGATTGATCACCCTCTCTCACGAAAGGGTATTTTCATACTCTCTAAGGTTTAAAGGTTTTCACCTTTCTAAGACTTGGAGTTTATACACTCCCGCCTGTAGCGCATGAAAATTTGGGATTATCCCCAGGATACTAAGGATTTATCTCCAGGATGTTTTCGGGTTTTGTCTCAGTAACTCAAGAACTGTCTACGCAGTTGAACATGAATCTAAATAATTTTTTCTAAGTGTTGGAAGATTTCGTACACAGGGGACATTTCTCATGAGGCGATTATGTAAGGCACAAAGAGTCAAGTTTGAACCAAGCGTACAAGGACTGGGGACATCTTGGTACAAGGAATTGCAAAGAGGATTGAAGTTTGAAACTAGGGTTACACTCTATTCCTGGTATGATCTTTCCTTTGAAAATCTTACACAACTTGATTGAACTTTTGAAACCATGTCTGAAGTTTAATTATCCTGACTAGGATATATCTTCAGGATATATTCTCAGAATATATTCTCAGGATATAATACAAGATATTTGTTTGGAATGTTTGGGGTACGGTACTCAAGTTTAAAAAATCAGAATGGAATTTGTTTATAAATGCTAAGTAAACCATCTTATTCCTTTGAACACTTTAAATTATTTGAGATCTTAAAAAGAATAAACTATTTTTGAAACTCTATGCGGATTATGGGGATTTTGAGAAGATCTATTTGCCAAGTTCTTTACAAGATATTGCTGAAAATATGGATCGAGGTATTTAATTGTACTAATTGATATCAAAACTAAACAGTACATAATGAAAGACTAAAGCATTAACAAAGGCAAGTAGGTCAAAAGCAGGTCATATTATTAACATGTCAAAAGTTGTGCTTTTGGTTTCACCTTAAACTAAGGCCCATCCACCAAAAGCACAATAGGTTCCTAACTAGATTTACTTAACAGATTGAAGGTTTCGTCTCAAACCGAGACCCATCCGCCTTCAACTGTTATATTGTTCAAAATAAACGACACTAATTGAGGACCAAGGGCTTCATCCTGAAACCCAGGACCCATCCACCTTTGGTCATCATATTGTTAAAAGTGCAGGAAATGTGAATTGTTCAAAAGCAGGAAAAGTAAATTGTTCAGACAATCACAACCATCAAATTTAAAAAAGTGGGTTCCGGCCTTGGCACATATATCCATCATTGCCCACTTCGCTGCCTTCAAGAGGCAGCACCCTCTTCAACAGCAACATTTTCTCCAGCATCCTTGCCACCATCGCCGCCGGGACTCCTTTCAGCATCAGCCGCTTCCTTCGCTGCCTCGGAAGGCTCTTCACCCACAGGCTTGGCAGGATATTCAACAGGACTTCCCCCGAGGTCTTTCAGTTTTGCCTCCCAAGCACTCACATTCCATGAAGGGCATTCAAAGCCCAAAGTTTTGGCTTCATAAGCCATCTTTAGCCTGGCTTGTAGGAGGGAGACTACAACTGACCCCTTGAGACCTTCTTGGTAGGTGGTCTTATCCTGCTCGAATTGGAGTTGGGCGGCGTCCAGCTTGGCTTGGGCATCTTCGTTGGCCTTATTGATAGTAGCTTTGGCTTCTTGGGTCAATGCTTTGAATTTGTCTTCGTAATGTTGTGACTTGGCAGCGGCTATCACCCCCTGATCAGCAATGGTGGTCTCAGCCTTCCTCAGCTTCACTTCCAACATCTTGTTTAGACCACAGCTTTCTTCATAAAGGCTCATCAGACGTTCAAGACCCTACAAGAAAACAGGTATTTACATACAATAACCAGTATATGCTGCAGGATATAGGTTAAGGATCTGAACCTGGTTAAGAAAGCCAGTCATGAAGCCGCTGGATTCAAGAAACCCATGGTTTTCAAAGGGGAAGGTTTCAGATGAGGCTGGAGAGTCAGTCTCCTTTCTTTTGCGGGAACTTGAGGCACGTGGCTTGGTAGCAGGAGAGGGCTTAGGAACGACTGCCGGTTTAGGGCCGGATGCTGGTTTGGAAGTAGAGGCAGGTTTGCTGGGTTCTTTCTTCACCTGGACAGGAATGGGGTAACTATCCAGTTCATCGAGATTGAAGACTTCTGGAACTCTGGCTGGTGCTGCTAAACATGGAAAATATCTAAAACTTTACTCTTATCTCTTATTTTAATATTAAGAAATGTACAAAATTTATGTGATTCTTACCAGACATATCTGATGAAGAGTACTGGCTTGAACTTGGAAGATGCTGTGAAAAGGATATGTCACAATCAGGCAACTGGTAGATCCTGTTGATTCATTCTTGAGATTCTTCAGAGGGAGGAGCTAACTCTTTGAAGTTTGCTGCAAAAGAAAGAAATTAGGATATTAGCATAGGATGCATCACCAGGATATGTTTGGGGATATCTAAAAACCCTAAACCCTACCGGAGGTCAACCATTTCACCGGAAGGCTTTTGCCCTCGGGAATGGAATCCCGTCTAACAAAGAAGAATTTTCGTTGCCACCCATCCTCGTTTTTTGAAGCTTTGAGGATGAGGGGGTTGCTAGAAGTTGAGAAAAGCAAGAAGCTACTATTGCCGTGAGATCGGAGACGGTAAGCAAGTGGAAGGTCTTCGATACAGAGATCGGGAACGTGAAGGGTTTTGATTTGGTTATGTATAATCAGCACTCTCCAGACCATAGGCATTGTCTGGGCAAAACAGAGACCGGTAATTCGAAAGAACTCCATGATGAATTCCGGGAATGGATATCGAAGACCAAGGGAAAAAGGATATGATGAGAAGCAGATCCACTCCTCGGAACATACGTCGGAACGAATGCTCCGGTCGAATGGACGGATAATCGCTGTATCGGAGAAAGCACCGGAGGTTCTTAACGCGTTGATATCTGCGTTGTCGAAGGAGCACACTGATGTGTGTAAAATGCAACATATAAAACACATCAATTAAGGCATAAAACTAACCCTTTTTAAGTACTAATGTTGGAAAAAGAGTGTTTTTGTCTTCCTTTTGTATTTTCAGGATGAAATGAGCTCAAAATCACAAAAGAAGCAAAAAGACCACTAATTCTACCATAAATACAAGAAAAGGAACAAAAGAAAACTGCCCGGACCCTCAACGGCACCTCCCAAGACAAAGAGAAGAAAACAGAGCCTGAACACGCCCCGTGTCCAGTGAACACGGGGGCGTGCCCAGGAAGCAGCAGAAAAGACAAACCAGTAGAAGCTTCCATTGCTCACCACGGGGCCGTGCCCAGCGGACACGGGGGCGTGTTGAAAGTACAGCAGGCGCATTAATTGTAATTCGCAATTACAATTAATGAGGAGAGAGAATGTCAGACGGGCACGGGGCCGTGTTCAGCGAACACGGGGCCGTGTCCAGCGTTCTGTTCAGCCTATAAATAGAGGAGCTTGGCTTCATTCTCTCTCATCCCTTGGCACACCACCTCTCTCACACTTCATCCACCACCCATCACCACCATAACACCATCATCCACCACCATCATCCATTGTCCATCATAGAGTGTGTGAGTCGTCTCGGGATCCAAGATTGATCGTAAGAGTTCTTGACAATCAAGGCCATGTTTGCCTAAGTCTCTTACATCACTTGGTGAAGACAAGTGTTTAGTATAATACTTTTTATTTTTAATCTTTTGCACTTTTTATTTGGTTTTGTATTAATGACTTTAATAACTAGTTACTTATGTTGAAGGTGATCTTTCCTTATCGTTTGTCCGTGGTGTCTTGGCATTATTTTACTGTCTATATAAAATAAAAGATTTTCACCATTCATATCTCTACGGTCTATATGGAGGTATGTTGGCTACCTGGTCGGGGGTTAAGGGAACGGTTTGGTAAAGGTCTTGCCCTTGTTCAGCGTTTAGAGGTCCTGCTTGGGACCTGGGTCAAATTTAATAGGACCGCCTTCAACGCCCATGGGTATTGGATGGCGGGGATCCAAACTCTTTGACCCCCTCATAAGCTAACTACTATTAATACTATAACCCGACTATTTAGGACTGTATCCCTGCTGACTCAGACTACTTAGCCGAGGGTAACGTCACCGCCAAAAGCGGGGCCTACCATAATTTGCATTAATAACTTAATTCATTATCTTTCAATAATCCGACCCTTTAGGATTGTATCCTTGCTGACTCAAACTACTGGGTTGAGGGTAACGTCGCCTTCAAAAGAGGGGCCTACTACAATAACTAAGATAATCTCTTAAACAAGTGCAAAAGTGCGAAAATAATCAAAGGTTATACTAATACACGTGTCGGATCCAAGTGATTCATCTTGTCTATCTGTTTTTATTTTATTTTCTTTTTCAGCAGTTAGTTAGTTTTTTATTTTTCTTAGTTTAAAACATTTTTCTAACTTTTTGATTTGATTAGACGTTGAGGATAAACCGGTATTAAAAGCTCTTGTGTCCTTGGACGACCTCGGTATCTTACCAACACTATACTACGTCCACGATGGGTGCACTTGCCCATATGTGTGTTTAGTGTTAGTAAATATCGTGTTTTATAAATTTAAAACTTGGCTAAAAGTGTAAAAAGGGCTTAAATATATATCTAAAAATATAACACACTTCACGCACATCAAGTTTTTGGCGCCGCTGCCGGGGACACAAGGATTTTAAGAAAGTTAGGAATCAACGGCCTAATCATTTTTTTTATTTTTCTTTAATTTTTAGGATTTTTTAGATTTTTTTCAGCTTCTGCAGAGCTCAGCACGGGGCCGTGCCCGCTGAACACGCCCCCGTGCCCAATCATTGGAACTGGCAATCCTGTTTTATATCAGACAGTAGGCTGAACACGGGGCCGTGTCCACTCAACACGCCCCCGTGCCCAAGGTTCAGTTGCTGAAAACAGAACCGTTTGATCCCGGCGGTTGGTAACTTCTGATACAAACATGAGTAATAGTGATTCTTTTTACTTTCGGCACTCTTATGGTTTGTGGTGTCAAATATGTGGAGGCGAACACGAGGAATTAAAATGTTTCTTCCTCACTTATAGGCCACACTATATAGACCCACCAATTCCTTGTAGCCTTAAGAGGGGCGAAAGTAAAAATAAACACTATTTCTCCCTCGAATGCGCCCAACCGGATATTCTAGGAGATATGCTCCTTGACGAGCTATTTCAACTAGAAGAACTACTTCTAAATTGGTCAAAAGAACTTAGGAAGGATTTCTTAGATCCATCCCAAGACGATGACCATGAGGAAATGTTGGAACCGCATTCTGACAACCTCGTTGCTCCCGAAAATACCTTTCTTCCTAGACAAGACATGGACGATAGTCGTCCCTGTGCCGATTGTGCCGTGAAGGACTCCCCATCGACCTCGTTCGGTGCATACATAGACCTGAGCGATTCGGCATACACCTTCTTTAACGAGAGCCCGGGAAAGGGTTGGACTTGTCCACCTAGAATGAAAATAGGAATTACCCTCACCGACAACCTCTTGCGTTCTCGCCTTAGTATAGGACAATTAAGGTATCTTAGGCACTTTGGGGTTGTTCCAACAAGTCAGGAGCCACCCGATACAAGTTAGCTCCTTAGAAAAGACAAAACTCCATAACACAGCCCTCCGACACGGGGCCGTGTCCGGTCACCACGACCCCGTGTTCGCTCAGAAGATTTTCTGCTGATTCTGTCAGAATACGGACAAAATGTGTCAGGATTTTCTCTGCACACGGGGCCGTGTTCAGTGTGCTGTCGTTTTCTTTAAATGCAGCCTGAATCCTGCTCATTTTTGACCACTCCACCAAACAGAGATCCCTGGAATCTTCACATATACCATCCTAGGTAAGTACCAAAAGAAGGTTCCTAAGGACCATCTTATCTTTTTCACTTTTGTTCATTTCCTCTTCTTCCAAAAAATTTTTCAAACCATACCTCCATGGAAGCTTGGAAACCCAGGATTCCAACCTTCTATGCAAGGTTTGTAGGAATTTTCGCTATGGATTCTTGTCTAAAGTTAGTTCCATAACTTTGTTTTTAAATTATCTAAGCTCATAACACGACGAAAGCATATAGAAATAATTTAAAAACCTAGAACCATTAGACAAAAATTCCTGCAGATAGTGAACACGGGGCCGTGCTCACTGAGCACGGGGCCGTGTTCGAGGTACTGTTTTGCAAAAAAAAAAATTTAGTTCCTCGGCTTATTTCGCAGAAAATGGCCAGCCGGAACAGCGGAGCATCTTCAAGGAATAACCGAAATGGAAGGAGATCGTCCACCGCAGAGGATTCCCTAGTAAACTACGTTTACGCTTTAAGGGAAGCCGTGGACGAATTGACAAGTGTAGAAGAAGCTTTGGTGGATCGCGTTAATCATCTGACGATAAGTTTGGAGGGCTGCCTGCAAGAAGTAAACCTTCTGCACCAAAGGATAAACCTTCTTGCTTCCCCGCCTTTGGTTCCGGTGATTACACACAGGGCGTGGAATGTGGTACCCGAGGTTATCATCCCAGCAGAATGGCACGCCTTGCACCAAGTATCGCAACCAAGGGTAGTGCAAGGAGTCCCGGTAAGCGCTCCTCCTCAAGATACCGATGAGAATGAAGCTACCTTCTACCTTCCAAGGGAGATAGAAGAATGGCTTTGAGTGAGAACCGAGGAGCCATGGGCTGAAGAATGTTTCTACATCGGGAAGCTATTCCCGAAATTTTCCTAAATAAGTAGAACCTTTATGATAACCTTATGTACCCCTTAGTTAATTAACTATATTTATGTAATCTCTCTATTAGCAATGTTATGATGGTTTATGGACTCATGGTGGTAATGGATGAAAAAGGGAACGAGAAAAAATGGAACCATGCAGAAGAACAGAACAAACCGACAAAAATCTCCATAACAGAAGGCTCCACACGGGCCGTGCCCAACCAACACGGCCCCGTGCTGAGCCCCCTGCAGGAAATCACCCAGTTCAGGTAACTGGACACGGGCCGTGTTCAGCGAACACGCCCCCGTGTCCAGGCTTCTGTTTCATTTCTATAATTTTTGTTACTGGCACTTGACCACGGGGCCGTGCCCGGTCAACACGGGGCCGTGTCCAGAGTGCCAGTAACACAAATCTTTGTTTTTAAACACACTTTTACATATTCTAATCAACCAAAAACTTTATTTTTGGACACATTGAGGACAATGTGTAATTTAAGTGTGGGGGGGATGCTAAAACCTTGGAATTTTGCAAAATCCTAAAACAAGCCTTACACAAAACTCTATTGGAACCGCTAAACACCCCAAATTTTTTCAAAAACTTTTTCATTTTTTTTTACTTGTCTTAGTTTAAGTTGGGAATAACAAGTTATAAAAGGGTTATATTTTTACAAACTTACAACCGATAGCGTCGTGATAAAAAGAACTAACATAAGAAAATTATGAAACGGTATAACAAGTCTAGCTAAAATTCGATTATATATGCTTGGTCACATTAAAAACCCATTCCCACAAAAAGTGAGTTTTGAGCCTTTATTGAGCATAAAAATACACATATCTAGATTAAATGCTCATTTTTCGTTTCTTGTGTGAATAGCCGCTCGGTCTTTACAAATCTAGAACTTGCCACGACGATACATTCCCGGTCCTTACCAACTTAAACCCAAGTAAGTAAATGATGGAGGCATTAGGACTAACTATTTTTCTTTCAAACCATTATTTTCAATTTTTTTTACCTACCCAAAATCCCCCTAGAAAACCCCTTTGAGCCTAAACCTTTCATTTCATTACCCCGAAAACAATTTTTTTTACCCACCAAAAACCTTTTTCATTTTTTCACCTTTATTTTAGTAACAAACTCGGTTTTTCATAAACATACCCTTTACGTGACGAAAAAAAAAAAAAAAAAAAAAATGAAGTCAAAAACAAACATAAGCTACAAAAAGCTTGTTTGGAGAAATACTTCAAAAATAAATGTCACCAAAAATAAGGTATTTCACGAAAACCGACACTTTTACGATTTTCGCCCTTTTTACTAACCACTGACCAACCACCCACCTTTAAACCCAAGCCTTCACCCCAAAAGACCTCTTGATATTTACAAAAGGTAAAAGTTAAAAAGGAGGAGGATTGATCGCTTGGCAAGCATATGGAAAATGTAAATCCGTGCCGCTCTCGAGCGATTCACTTAAATATACACCTTCGGCCGAGTGATTGAGTGATCTCCCGTGAGGTATGTGAACTTGTATATAAATGGAATTTTAATAAGGCATGCTATGCCAAATTAAGTAGTTTATCTTATGAAAAGTTCAAAATAAACCATGACGAATAAGATTGTAAATAAAATAAAAATAGAACCTATACAAACCTTGGATTCCCGACACTCTAGGACAAGTTAAAAAACTTCTCTTCTACCTATTCCATTTGGGAGTGTAAGCCACATTAAAAGAGTTTTGCTTGAGGACAAGCAAAAGTTCAAGTGTGGGGGTATTTGATGTGTGTAAAATGCAACATATAAAACACATCAATTAAGGCATAAAACTAACCCTTTTTAAGTACTAATGTTGGAAAAAGAGTGTTTTTGTCTTCCTTTTGTATTTTCAGGATGAAATGAGCTCAAAATCACAAAAGAAGCAAAAAGACCACTAATTCTACCATAAATACAAGAAAAGGAACAAAAGAAAACTGCCCGGACCCTCAACGGCACCTCCCAAGACAAAGAGAAGAAAACAGAGCCTGAACACGCCCCGTGTCCAGTGAACACGGGGGCGTGCCCAGGAAGCAGCAGAAAAGACAAACCAGTAGAAGCTTCCATTGCTCACCACGGGGCCGTGCCCAGCGGACACGGGGGCGTGTTGAAAGTACAGCAGGCGCATTAATTGTAATTCGCAATTACAATTAATGAGGAGAGAGAATGTCAGACGGGCACGGGGCCGTGTTCAGCGAACACGGGGCCGTGTCCAGCGTTCTGTTCAGCCTATAAATAGAGGAGCTTGGCTTCATTCTCTCTCATCCCTTGGCACACCACCTCTCTCACACTTCATCCACCACCCATCACCACCATAACACCATCATCCACCACCATCATCCATTGTCCATCATAGAGTGTGTGAGTCGTCTCGGGATCCAAGATTGATCGTAAGAGTTCTTGACAATCAAGGCCATGTTTGCCTAAGTCTCTTACATCACTTGGTGAAGACAAGTGTTTAGTATAATACTTTTTATTTTTAATCTTTTGCACTTTTTATTTGGTTTTGTATTAATGACTTTAATAACTAGTTACTTATGTTGAAGGTGATCTTTCCTTATCGTTTGTCCGTGGTGTCTTGGCATTATTTTACTGTCTATATAAAATAAAAGATTTTCACCATTCATATCTCCACGGTCTATATGGAGGTATGTTGGCTACCTGGTCGGGGGTTAAGGGAACGGTTTGGTAAAGGTCTTGCCCTTGTTCAGCGTTTAGAGGTCCTGCTTGGGACCTGGGTCAAATTTAATAGGACCGCCTTCAACGCCCATGGGTATTGGATGGCGGGGATCCAAACTCTTTGACCCCCTCATAAGCTAACTACTATTAATACTATAACCCGGCTATTTAGGACTGTATCCCTGCTGACTCAGACTACTTAGCCGAGGGTAACGTCACCGCCAAAAGCGGGGCCTACCATAATTTGCATTAATAACTTAATTCATTATCTTTCAATAATCCGACCCTTTAGGATTGTATCCTTGCTGACTCAAACTACTGGGTTGAGGGTAACGTCGCCTTCAAAAGAGGGGCCTACTACAATAACTAAGATAATCTCTTAAACAAGTGCAAAAGTGCGAAAATAATCAAAGGTTATACTAATACACGTGTCGGATCCAAGTGATTCATCTTGTCTATCTGTTTTTATTTTATTTTCTTTTTCAGCAGTTAGTTAGTTTTTTATTTTTCTTAGTTTAAAACATTTTTCTAACTTTTTGATTTGATTAGACGTTGAGGATAAACCGGTATTAAAAGCTCTTGTGTCCTTGGACGACCTCGGTATCTTACCAACACTATACTACGTCCACGATGGGTGCACTTGCCCATATGTGTGTTTAGTGTTAGTAAATATCGTGTTTTATAAATTTAAAACTTGGCTAAAAGTGTAAAAAGGGCTTAAATATATATCTAAAAATATAACACACTTCACGCACATCAACACCTCCTTCTCGGGGTTTTTCAGCAGGTTCTGGTTGACAAACGACGAAGTGGACTCGCCGGAGTGGGAGCGTGTTCTGGTGGCCATCGGGAAATTTGAACGAGAAAATGCTAAGAGATAAGAAGAGAAAAGTACCTGAGAATTCCAGGAGAGATGATCGTTTATCAACAAGGAAGAGAGAAGATATAGGGGCTAAATGGATAGCCATTGAGTGAAAAACGCGTTGGAAGTTGCACAATGTCACTTCAAGCGTCACTTTGATTTAATTGCCTCGATGCACGAAATAAGTTTTAAAATATATCCGTTGGAATTGGTATACCAACAGATATATTTTGGGGACAATTGTTATGGGCCATTTTCTGAACATATATCCTGACTAATATTCTGATTGTGATTGTTTATTTGTAATCAGGACACTGGACGGGGATATTGCTAACATCCTGGGTAATATCCTGAGGCATATCGAATTAATCACGTGCAGGTTAAAGACTGGGACTTGCTAACGGTCAAACGAACTTCATCTCCTCAAGACTCGGGCGTATCTTTTAAAGGAGGGACGTTGAACCCGAAAGACTAGGTCTACAACGTTCGGATAAGGAATATTCGTTGGATCCCGGTTATGTAGGATAGTTAGTTACATTATCTTTACTATAAATAGATGGGGGTGGATCAGTTTAAGGCACACAATTTTCCACTTACACTCTCGTACACTTTTACTCTCTAGCTCACCGCAAACACCACACTCAATCACTTGTATCGAAATTACATTGTAACACTTAGTCGATCCGCACCACATCCTGCACTGTATCCTGAAATTTGAAGCAATAAGAAGAACGAGGCAGCTGCGATTGTCAGCTCCCGAGGTTTTATGCCGGCGATCTAGATTGATCAAGGGCTTTCCTCATACATCACGTGTCAACCTTTACTTTTTCGCTCATTGTTTGATCATTGATACAGCTCTATATCCTGAGCCGTATCCTGAATACTGTTTTTCTAAATAACTTAACCAACATATTTTCAACACATTTTTAGCACACTACCTCACTTAACTAATTTGATCACTAAATTGCTTCGATAATTTTTGACCAAAACAGTAATCCAGGTAGTTCTTCTGGGAATACCTCTGGGTATTCTGATACTATTGGAATTTCTTGGAGTTTCTTACCCTTAGTGTTAATGATTACTGAAATCATATACACCATTTCTTGTTTTCTTGAATAACTGGCCAATTTCATTACTGAAATGAATTTCAAGGGCTTACGTGGCTTATCCCCTGTAATCACCACTAATTCTCCTGTGGGTGTATGTATTTCTATGGAATTCTTATCACAAAGAATTCGAGCATGGTTGGCTACTAACAAATCCATTCCTAATACCACATCGAATTCGGCTAACTTCATAGGTAACAGGTTTATAGAAAATTTATGGCCTAAGAGTTCTATCTTTTCTTCTCGCAAAACTTTATCTATGTGAACAGAATTACCGTCTGCCGTTTCTACCGTAAAAATTTGCCTAAGCTTGGTTAAAGGTAGGTTAAGAACTTGGCAGAATGAAGTATTTATAAAACTTTGGTTTACACCAGAGTCAAATAATACTTTTGCATAAACATTGTGAACTAGGAACGTACCAGCTATTACGTCAGGAATTAGTTCGGCTTCCTGAGTAGTCAACTGAAAGGCTCTTACATTTTTCTTGGTAGTTCCGTCTGCAGGTTTAGCTTTATTATCAGCTGGTTCGACCAGTTTTGGGCAATCTGGCCTAAAGTGTCCAGCTTCTCCACAGTTGTAGCAGACTGTTGTTTTCTTCTTCCTGCAATCTTCTTCTTGGTGCCCCGGGATTTTGCAGAAATTGCAATACCCTTTGCATCTTCCAAAATGTTTCCTTTTACAGGCATTACAAAATGGAACAGTGGAACCGGTTCCTCTTCTCTTGAAATTGTTACGGTTACCAACACGGAATCCTTGAGTAATCTTTTGGGCCACTTCCTTTTTCCGGGTTTCTTCTTTTGTGCGTACCAATCCGTCAGTTAGGGTGTTAGCTAATTCCACAGCATCGTCAATAGTGCGTGGTCTCGTAGCTTTAACGATATCTCGAATTTCATCAATTAATCCCCAAATGTAACGGGAAATAAGTACCGGCTCTGGCGAAGCCAGGGTTGGTACCACTCTAGCATACTCGAAGAATGTCGAAGTATACCCTCGACAGTCTACATCCACCATCCGGTGGTTCAGGAACTTATTTGTCATTTGTTCCTTTTCATACTCGGGACAGAATTTTCTTTCCACTAACTGCTTGAATTCTTCCCAACTCATGGCATAGGCCATATTTCTTCCTTTGGCTTGAAGTACCGTATTCCACCATTCTAGCGCCCCTTCCTTAAAAAGACGCGACGCGTACATGACCTTGTCTTCCTCGACACATTTACTTATCATAATTACTGCTTCGGTTTTCTCCAACCAACGCAGCGCCGCACTTGCCCCTTCATTACCTGCAAACTCAGCTGGTTTACAGGCAAGAAATTCCTTGTAAGTGCAACCAAGAGTTGCAGCTTTCATTCTTTTGAGAATTGGGGCTTGCAGTATATTATCATTATTATTGTTATTGTTGCCGCCTCCGTTTATACTATTACTGAAGTTATCTTCATGAGTACGTTTGCTAAGGATAATTTGAGGTTCAACTGGATGTCGAGCAGCAGCAAGTATTTCTGGAATAGCATTGGCTATTCCCTGAGCAACGATATTCTCGATATCTTGCCTATTTAGAAACTGATTGTCGTTGTTTTGCTCGGACTGATATTTCATTAACGGGTTCATTGCCAGCGTTTGCCATCTGATAATTAATTTATATAAATAATTAGCATAAAATAAAATAATTAATAATCAAATATAACAAAACAATTGCACATAATCAGGTTAACACGTGTATCAAAATTGTCGATTTCTCGACTTCCATTTTTCTTATAGATTATATTAGACATCCGTACACACTGTTATTTTACAAAGGTTTTATTTTTAAGTTATTTTACAGAGTTATTACTATTGTTATTATACAACCACAGCCTCCCAACCACACTATCCCTCATCAGCTGGCTTTTTAGAAGTGACGTTCCCTTTCGTCGTACTTCCAGGAGACTTGTTCTCCCACCTCCCGGATCCTATTCCCTGCATTCACCAGCTCCTCACCAAAATGGCGGAGTTCAGCTAAGTTTTCATTATTCATTGGTGGGTTTGGTGCAGGTTTTGGGTCGAATTGAGGGAAAAAGGTATAAGGGTTATTTAGTAGGTTTTGAAATTGCCAATCGTTGGTCCACCACTCGTCCATTTCTCCTAGAGGTTGGGTGTGGACCAGAGGTTCTGGGATGGCTGGTTCCAAGTTTACTGGAAGTTGGGTTTCAGCAGATAAGGGAAGAGGTTTTCATTAATAGGCCTAAGGATACCACAACTTGCCAGTATGCGATCTAATTCCTCCTGTAGTGGCAATTCCTCAACTTGCCAAGAACTTTCCCCAATTTCCATTTCTACTTGCCTAGCATTTTCCTTAATCTTAATCCCTTTTCCTTTATCAATGGGATTTTCTATCTTGGGAATTTTCCTAGTTGCTGGTTTCCTCCTGCGTACACATCTCCAGCCTACAAATCTTCTTCTTTTCTTTGGCTTTGATTTTTCTGGAGGTGGAGCTTGAAATTCCATAGGTTCCTCCACATCGGCAAAGTAACCAGTGAAGTCTTTGGAAACTTCCACTTTAACAGGATAGAGATTGAGATTCTTTAGGGCTTTAGACAATTCATGCTGTTTAGCATATATGCAAAATGCACACAAAATGCTAAGTTAAGAATTTCATAGGCGAATATTTAATATAACTATTCAAATATTATTACTGCACATACTGCGACTTTCTAATACAAATTACAAGTGAAATTTAAAATACACTAAGGTGGCATAATCCTAATTTATTTTATTTTCTCTTACTAAATGTTTTATTTAAAGGACAAAGCTTCAGTTTTGTAGGTGATATGGGTGCTAGTACCGGGTCAGGGTATTTTAAACATTAGCATTTACTGTTACAGTGGCTAACATATAGAGATCTACCCATTTTTCATCTAACTTATCTTCCCATGGTGGGTTATTGCCTATTTCCTGGGTTTCCTGATCAACCTTCACTTCTTTTGGTTGTGATTTCTTTCTTTTCTCCTGACTTTTTCTAATAATCCAACTACTTTTGTTAGAGGTAAGTGGTTTCTCAAACTGTGCCTTACGGACAAATATTCCTTCCTCAGTATCTGCTGGGTATTTTGAGGATGAAGTTCCTTTTTCTTTTGGTGAAGTACCTAATTTATGATAAACGCCCGAAAGTCTTTGTTTACCATACTGTAAACAAATATTCAAATAATAAAACATGTAATCACGAAATGGCAATCAGTAAAATTAAGTATTTTCTTAAATACTTTAATTGGCTTAAATCAGTGGCTCTGATACCACCTTTTCCTGTCACGGCCCCAGCCCCGGTTTGACCCGGTCAGGAGCCGCGGGACACGAACCCGTGGTATTTAATTGATGCGACAACGGAAGATTTTAAACAGGATCTTTTAAAACTTGAAATGCCCGATTACTTTATTTCAAAATTTGGGATAAATCCCGTAATTTACAATGGAGGAATTTTACTAGGAAATTCCCTGATTTATTAAAACATGTTTATTCATTTTAACTGAGCCACCTCTTCAAACTTGTTAGTGCTCCGTAGCACGTTTTCCTTGATTTACAGCAGGTCGCCTGAAACATGTTTTAAAAATATTTTTGTCAGCGGGGAAATACTGGTGAATCATTCATTTTGATAAAATGACACATAGTTATAAATTACAGCATAAGAGCGATTACAATGGCTCCTATCTTATTTTTATCTGGCGCCGTGTCACCTGGTGACGATGGTCATACCACTATTGGGTCTTTCCCCAAGTAGTGACGTTTATCACTGTTAGGATTTATTAGCCTAACCGTGAGAAATTAGTAATGTGCACAATACCCCACTAGCCAGTGATTCAATGTAACAACCCGCACTTTTGTGCGTTGTTACTACTCGCTATACGCGTTACGCCAAGCACCGGAGATTCAGATCATAATGTATCAATATCTATTATAATGCTATATCTCAGTATTTTCAATATCAAATCACATCAAACATACCAACGCTCGCGATGACATCAAGAGGGGACCGATACTACCCTCCTTGATGGCGATGATGCGTCGCAATATTCGAAAGCGCACTCGAGGTCACGCGCAACCCGATTATCGCAAGGTGAATCGAAATATGGATAATTACGTATGGACCTATATATATATATATATATCTATAATAATAATAAATAATGATAATAGCTGTGGTGTTGGTGAAGTTAATCGAATCGAATCAAATCAATTCAAATCGAAATCGAAAAGTGTTAACGTGTACTGATGTATAATAATAATGATGATAATAAATAAATACAAGTTTATGTACGGACAAAACTATCGCAACGCCGAAACGAAACGACGAAGGACCAGTCGATAGGCTGGGCCAGCCGAACGGCCAGGCCAGCCGATCGGTTGGGCCAGCCGAACGGCTGGGCCAGCCGATCGGACAGGCCAGCCGAACGGCTGGGCCAGCCGATCGAACGGCCTTCCTTTCCCTCCCTTTCTTCCTCATTGCCTATAAATAGCCATTCACTTCACTTGAACAGTGAAGTGACAGCTCTCGACCGGCCAGGACGTTTTTGCCTCTTTTTCTCTCGATTCCTCGCGATTCTTGTAAGTTTTCAACCCAAATCTTGTACTTTCTTGATCAAAACGCAATCCTACATCTTTCTATCTTTCAAATTCTAATTTTTTAACCGTGAAATCAGCGGATTTGAGGTGTTCTAAGATGATTTCATCATGGTGTTCTTATGAACTTCATGTTTTGGCCTCATTTCACCAAAAACAACTCAGATCTGGAGGATTTCCACAAGATTTAACAATGTTTTTTTTTGTACAAATCTGCATTCAATCATGTGTGAAAGGACTGAAAGATGGACTTCCAACCTTCCTTCAACTCTATTACACTCAATGCACTTAAAAACCGAAGAAATCGGAGTTGTACCGACTTTTCTACTCATTCTTAGTGTTGAGTTGGTTCAAGATCTGATTTCTAATCAAGAACGGGTGATTTTTAGGATTTACAAGGGAAAACCGTCAAAAACCGGCCAAACCTGATGGAACGGGGTGATTCCCGGCCATCAGAGCAAGTCGGAAATGTTGGAATTTCAGTTGTTTAGCACGAAAGCACACCGTCTCAGTCAAAACCACTGAAATACCTTCGAAACTTAGTCAAAAACCTGCTGAACGAACAGGCTAACTGGTCGAACAGGCTAGCCGATCGAACAGGCTAGTCGATCGGTCATGCAAGCCGATCGGATAGCCCATTCGATCGGACAGGCTAGCCGATCGGACATGCTAGCCGATTAGATAGGCTAGCCGATCGGACATGCTAGCCGATCGGACAGCCCATCCGATCGAACAGCAGCCTTTCCGACTAGATTGCTGCCCAACTTCTTAACACGCTATCCAACGCTTATGTTATCGAACTGTAATCAGGGTAATTTCGAACGTGCACCCCTCAATCCAACCAAGTTGTGTTTACTAGTTAAACACCGACTGTGAGTATACTCGAATCCCTTTTTAATCATATTTTGGGTGTAACATACGTTTACAATAAATCAAGCAAATCGAATGTGTTCAATCAATCAAGCAAATTGAATGTGTTCAATCAATCAATCAATCTATCACTTGCGAATGACTTATGCATAGTTACACGTGATGCTAGTATGTATGCGCTAGGACTTTTACTCGCGGAGTCCCGCCTTAACTAGTATGGATCTGTAGCACCCGACGGAGTCTAGTTTAGGTGTTTGAGCAATCGAGAATCTAAGCCGTAGAGACAAAGCTGGAGCATTAGTCTTGTAGTGCGTATGTTGTGTATTTCGTTATGTATATAGGAATTCGCAGCACTTGTTTTTATCTATTATGCTACTATCAAAACTTGTATACTCGCCAGTACCCTTCGTACTGACGTTATTTTTAACGTATGTTGCAGGTATATAAGTCGAGGTCTACATCAAATCAAGCTAGGAAGTCTAGAAACCCACATAAAATCTAGGTTGTCGGATTTGTATTGTTCAAGAGGACAAGAAATCTGTGATGACTTACGTGATTGTATTATTTGTTAGTATGGGATAACGAATGTAATAAATATTATCGCAATATAGTGCCGCGCCCCGATGATTCCGCCATCGGTTGGGGTGTGACATTCAAGATAACCACGACTTAATCCCTGTAATTATAACTTTAAAATATTTTGGAGTATTGTAAAATACTGTTAATAAAAAGAGAATAACTCACATTGCAAGTTTAACGGGCAGAGTTTAGCCTACTGATTAGCCTTGTACCCTAATTTAAATAACAATGCACATGAACTAGGTCAGTAACTAATACAACATTTACGATAACTCACGAGATTAAACCCTCACAACGAATGACAAAGTGCAATACTTAAACATCCATCAAATTCACGACGAATGACAAAGTATAACCCTAATTTGAGCAGCACTTAAACATTCATCGGATAGTTTTAATCGATCGGACATTGAATCGTAATAGCGATCGAGTTAATACACGGGATCGTAGCAGCACCTCGCTATGTGAAATTATGATTTCTAGCAGTGAGAATTCGTTTTGATTGAAAGTTTTCGACAATAGAATGAAGCCCCATGCACAGGCTATTTATAGCTTGAATTTGGGTTTTACGCGGCCCGCGTGGCCGCCTAGTCTACGTATAGGCTGCATGGGTCACAAGTAGGGTCACCAGGTGGTCAACACGTGGTCCCGGATGCTTATCCGGTCAGACTTCAAGTTGACACGGCCTGCGTAAGGCTAAGCTAACCCTTACGCGGCCCGCCTGAAACTCAAAAACTTTGTTTTCTTGGTTTTTCATGCACAGTAGAGTTTCAGGGGTCTGAGTTTTTACTTACGGGTCGTTTTAGGGATATTTTTGTAGTCCTTTCAATTATGAATTAGGATTAGGAATAATGGAAATAATATCGACATTATATCAGTATAAGTTTTCAAAATATAAGAATGATAAAGGCATATTCACAAAAGGTCTTCGTCTAATGGTCCTTAACACATATTTTTTTTATCATTATGAACATATATGTATTCATTCAAGTTCAATAGTACATGTTAATAACAAATGTTGGTATATTACAGGTATACAAAAATGAGTCCATCATGTCTCTGTGTGTCAGAAGAGCCATCATCGTTAAAACTGGTATGCTATAATGCTTAAGAAATTATATATATCTTTTATTAGAGAACATGTAACAAATAAAAATAACTGCAGGTGCTTCCACTTGACTTTGTGAAGAATGTATATGGAGATTATTGGCAAAGGACAAAAATAATGATACATCATCAAAGTCAAAGAAGTTGGCAAGTATCGTTGAGAAGTGTAAGCGGGGAATCCGTTATCACTGACGGATGGGGTAATGTCGTAAGGGATCTTGAGTTGACAAAGAGGACGTTCTTGCTGTTAAGGATAATTGAAGATAAAAATATTGAAATCGATTGTTTCGTAGAAAACATATGTGGTGAATCATTTGTGACAGTAAACCGTTACGGAGTTCTAAAGATAATAGTAAGTATACTAACATGTTTGATTCAATATTTATTTTGTTGTACTTGTCAACTAAATGGTATACATATATATCTAACAATAAAATGTTACATAACTTTTCAGGTGATTCCAGAAGCTTATATCACAAACTGTTACTCTTATTCCCCAGTCAACGATTGTTATAACATATATGTAGCAGGTCAGACTTGGAAAGTTGAGACCGACAAAATCAATGATAATTATGTTTTTACAAAAGGTTGTTCGAAATTATTTGATGATCTTGAAATAGAAGAGGAGGATATGTTGTTGTTGATTAAGATGGACACTGTTACATTTGAGTTAAAAATTTATCGTAGAGGAGTTGAGGTAGTTTTAAGCAAGAAGGAAGAAACTGAAGATGACTCTCTGCTAGAAATACCTAAAGAAACATACTATGAAAACATTAACTTTGTAAGTATTTTGAATTAAAGTAGCATGGTTTACTACAAAATACGACTTAGTTACGCATATTATTGTATAACAGACCTTGTCTGAAGACGAAGCCTCAATAGATCAGTTGATTTATGAGGTAATAAGTTTACATGTATATAGATTGGAATACATTACACTAAGATTTTGTGGATTTTATTAATTATCATACACAGATGCATGAAGCTGCTAACAAAGAAGAGGTGAATAAGAACATTGGTGGAAAAAAAAGTCGAAGGTAGGAAGAAAGAGTTTGATGATGGAAGAGAGAAACAACCCAAGAAAAGAAAATGTAATTATTTCAAACATAATAATAGATCAGTAATTTCATTCATATATGTAGACATATTTAGTTAATGATTGTTGGTTATTGTTATTTAACTTTAATCACTGTATTAACAGTTTAAAAAGAAAGGGAAACAGATGGCGGCATATTGTAATCCAGACGTTAGTAAGCGGTTGATATGCGGAACAGAAGTGGAAATGCCAAACGTCTCAACATTTAGACGGAGAACTCGCAGTCGGTTGGTATGTATAGAAAAAAGTTAACAACATTTACTTATAAATATTTGTTATACATTAACGGATAAAATATTATACTCTAAATATAATGTGTATCTGTAATAATAAGGTTAACGAAAATGGAAAGAGATATGCTAATGCATTGAAGATATTGGATGTTGAACCAAAACGTGTTGCAAGGACAAATAATGTTGAAAAAACTGATAATTATGAATTCACAAAGAAGGGAAAATACTGCATGGTATGCTTTTTTACACTAATCATTCATTAAGAATAAAAGTATAACAATCATAAGCCTGATTTAGCTGTTAATTCTCGTATACATGCAGAGAATGCCTGCTGATATTGTAAGAATTGTCAGATTAAAAAATAAAGTGCATGAGTTGAAAGTGAAGAACATGAATGGAAAAACCATCGATATGAATCTTAGGCGTCAGAAGAATGGAGATGGTGTAAGGTATGCAATCGAAGGTTGGTCGATGTTCATGAAGGAGAATGGCCTTTGTGCGGGTGACACAATGCATTTCACATTTATAAGTTCAGGAAATCTCCTGATCTTATCACACGTGGATGCAGTTAATGCAGGTTAACAGGTAATCTTATAAGCTAATGTTGAAGGTGTTTGTGAAGACGAAATCATGAGTCTTTTGTGCTACTGATTTTATGTATCTTTTTATGGACATGCACGTTCTCTTCTTATCATGTTCAATTTTCGTCGTTGGTAGTTTAAGCTTGAAAACAATTAGTGGTATATTATCATGACAGATACCATATTTTTGAATATAACTAACAATGGTATCGACTATAAATGCTTGTTGATTATCGATGTTCAAATATATATATATTTACAAATTAAGATGTGGTTGTTTATATGTGATTTGCATTTATTATATAAGTTCTAACTCATATTTACTAACAATTTAATGTAACCTTAAATGTTGAAGTAAACAGTAAAGATGAATTCCATAAAAAAATCAATGAAGAAAAATATAAGTTGGAAATTACTATTAAAATACTGAAAGTATAAATTTCAGAATATCTCTTTGTAGACTACATTGGTAATTTTATTAGTAATGTTCCCATCACTGTCTAAATATTAACATCTTTAAGCCATCCATACTTTTGAATCTTGAAAGCGTCACATATACTTGTCCGTGAGTGTTCAATATCTATTCAAAGAACCTTGAAGATGTTTGAAAGTGTGTAAAGTATCTGTATTTATAGACATAAGCTATAACTTATTTATGTAATTAATAATAAAGATTACTAAAAATCAGTTGCAATCAAATTAATGGTCTGAAATATGGAAACAATCTTATATTTGTAAGTTTGGGAAATTAAAGTGAATGTGTCAACACTAAAATCGAGTTGCTATAATTACGATATTTCTTAAAATAACTATAGAAATGTAACTGAATTGTATAAATATTTAAACAAATGATTAATGTTCATTTCATGAAAAGTAATTCATTAAGGTCAAAAGTAATATGTAATTTTTAATTTTCTTATTTTTATATTATCGGATGATTAAATTATGATACAATAAATAATAAATGTAGTCTTATAGAATAAGGAACATAACCAAACATGATTTCCAACCAAAAATAGTAAAGAATAAGTCAAAATGTCATAATATATAGGGAAAGCATAAAAATGTATTCAAACATCAAAAATTAAAAACCACAAAACAAAATTCCAATAGTCCAATAACAAATAAATTGTTTTTATTGTAACCACCATTTTCAAAATCTCGTTTATCAATTCTTGCATAAATCTTCGTCAATATCATTGTTCTCAACACACATGCGAGGCTTACTTGCTGCCGACCCCAATCCCTCTTCAATCACATAAACATCACCAAGGTTACGCTTCAAATCAGAAGATGATTGCTTCAAGTCACCCACGTAATCCTTAGAGCATTCACCACCAGCATATTGGAACTCAGACTGACTCATACCAAACGAATCAGAGACATCAAGCTGTAAAAAAATCGAAAGCAAGAGACAAATTGTTTAAAAATATTTTAAACGGTTTTGTAAGTGCAAATATATTAATAAAACAATCGCTTACCTGGTCGTTTTTCCATTTTTGATTGAGCTAATCCAAGATGTCAACATCAGTGGTAACAACTGATATTCCATAATTCTCCACAGCATTGACAATATTAAAGTCTGTTACTTTGATCACGAAAGCACACTTTAGGTTAACCAACGTTTCAAATTCAACAGGGTATTTTCTTGGAAGCTCATTTGTCTTGAGTAACTATATTAAAAAAATCTCATGTGTGGTTAGAATGTATATATAAAAATCTAATTGAATTAAATATAAAGTAGTACTAAATAGAACCTCGTCCTGAATTTCTATAAGTTCCTTTGCAGTTTTCCCAACAAACTTCAATGCCTCATGGTCAAACAATATAAGTGTCACCGTACCGGTTGAATCTTGAACCCGAATTGGTATTTTAAACCTTAAAAGTGTATTTAAATAATTAACAAACATAGACGAATAGATAATATAAACGACGTACATTGTTGAATCAACAATAACAGAATTATGAATAACAAACACTTTACCTGGACAGCGGGAAAAATTCTTTTACTTGACAATCCTTGTTGGAACATTGATACACCTTCTCATCTCTAACATCACTTGTTCCATCTTCCTTATCATAAGTTTCAAACTTTTGCTCAAGCTTGGACTTGCAATGGTTACACCCATCATAATACCACATCTTATCAGAAATGATTGCTATGATAGTTCCAACAATAACCACTTTCTTTGGTTGTTTAAAGAATTAAAGAAATAAAAGTTCATTAAAATTTTGAAAATAGTTGAAATATAAAACATCAAATGTTAAGGAAAACCTCTGTGATTGAGCCAAGATAAGCAATTGGTGAAAAAACATCATTGTTTAAAAATTCATCTTCCACAGAACACATCATATATGACCCAGCATGGCTACTTGACTCGGTTGAAGAAGCAAGTTTTGAAAGAAACCTATAAAATTTTTTGAAGAAACCAAAATGTGTAATTAACAAAAAATACAAACAAAACGTAAAGTTGATACAATTATAAAAATATAAATAAATAATCAGACTCACTTTTCCTTGAACGATAGCATCTCATCAAAATTGTCATTAATGAAAAGCCGTGAACCATCAAAATTATTAGAAATCCCCCATTTACCTATTTTTAGGTAAAAATAAATTAAACAATCAATCAGATATATATTGTATGGTATAAATTGTGTAATTGACAAAATACCTTTGTATGTCTTAACAGCACCAAAATGGACAGCAACGACAACATGTGCTTCACGATTTTTACTAACCATGTAAGAATACATGTCCTTAGCGTAATCATCCCAAAGAGTTAAATCGATCTAAACATCTCTACAATAGCATATAAGAAAAAAACATAAGTTTAACAAAATTTTATAAAAATTATAGCATAATATGGAAAAAAACAAATAAACTAAAATTTTAAAACTATATTACTCGAGATCTTGAAGCTTAAGATTGAGACGTTTCCCTTTACTACCATCCTTTTTGTTAGTGTCCTCAATCCTATAATAAACAACAACGTAACCAATGAAATCTAAGAATAAAAGAAAAAAGATGTCAGCATATATAATAACATAAAAACAACTAAATAAAACGTCAAAAAATATTGTGGTATATAAACTTTGTAAATATAAATGAACATACTTACTGTCGTACCCTCCTTGATTCTCTGTGAAACAACATCATCGAAATTAACAAAATTGAAAACGTACTGTGGACCTTCCCATTTACTACACTTTTCCACAAATGTGTGATAGTAAAAAGATAGCTTCTGATTGTTAGGAACAATCTTGAATGATGCAGTGTTCGCAGCAAGAGATGGCCGTTTTATGATAAGGCATTCATCGACATTTAGATGTCTCTCAAACTTTGGAAATAGCTTATGTAAGCAAAAAGCTTGAATCTTGGTATCCTGAGGGTAAATAAATAATAACACGCAAAGGAAATGTTAAAATGAACTCACAATCAGTATAATTAAACGAAAAAAGATTTATGGTATTGTAAATATGTAACAAACATAATACAAATAACAAAACGAAATAAATCAAGAAATTACCATTTCATCCATCAGTATCATATCAATACGATACGTCTCTTTCATTACCTCTCATCTTCTTTCTCCACAAACTAACAATCTTCACCTTGATAGTGTAGTTTGTAGTAAGAGTATCGATATCGCTTCAGCAAGGTGATGTCACCTTGGTTTTCCATTGTAGCTATGAAGACAACAAAAAAATTAATAGACTGTGGAAAACAAAATAATATGACTTTAAAAACAAACATAGTTTACCTATCCAATGTACATTAACCAAAGAGAGGTTGTTTTCTATAAGTGGAATAATGATTGATGAACAAATGATCTTTTTATATAAAATTAGAAAAGATAATATTTTTAGTAATATATGATGAAAAATTCAAATCACAAAAAATTGTTTTTGAAAATACCATAATTAAGGAAACTGTATAGTTTTTAATTAGATAAAACAAATTAACATAAATACAAATTTATAAAAAGAGAAACTGTATAATCGTTTTTAAAAATACCATAATTAAGGAAAGTGTATAGTTTTTAATTAGATAAAAAAATTAACATAAATACAAATTTATAAAAAGAGAAACTGTATAATCATATAACTAATCATATTCATCAAATAAAAAGGGTTGACTTTACAAAATTAACTGTTATTACAATTATTAAAAATTCGATATCTATATTATAAAAGAATGAAAATTACCGTAATTTTAAATTTTTAAGATTATATATATATAAAGATTATAATCAAATAAAACATACAACATACATCAAAATTATTAGTCTACCAAATTTCGTTTCCATATTAGCTAAAATTGATTGTAAATTAGTAAACAAATCAATTTAAGTATCATACTTTTATATTATATAACAACATAAGTTGAAATACTGTTTAACACCTTTTTTTTGAAAAAAAAAAACGATATAAATATTCCCAAAATGTATATATGTATTGTTTGCTTATTGGTTTGAGATAGATGGAATTTTCCTAAAATATATAAACTTAATAAAAAAATATACATTTAAAAAAACCAAATTTAAAAAAATAAGATAACGTAAATCAATTAACATTATTTTAGTATTGGTTTGGAATAGATGGAGAAATAGTATATGGCATGTTTACTGCTAGTTTATGAAGTTAAAATACCAATAAAATTTTATTTTTAAACAATAACAAACCGAAGATACTGTATTTAACATTAACAAAGCATAGAACACAATTATTGGTATCGTACAAATAAATTTAGAGATTCGGATGGTTGAGTGTAGGAATCGATATCATAACCAAAACAACTTTTGATGTGGAAATAAATAAGACAAATATGAAAAGGAAGGTAATACCAAAATTCTATTATCCATTCAAACCAAAGCTAATAGCTATTTATCAGATTTAACACAAAAGGGCTTTGTTTACGTACTAACAGTTCCACCGATAACATATCCGACTATCCACCATCAACCATGTCAACAACAACTACAAACTACCAAAATAACCGTCTAACCATCCTTCACTAATACCCACCAAGGATCAAAAAACCAAACCAAACTACCACATTAACTGTTCAGCCTAAACCAACAAACAAAAACCATGATTTCCTTTGTCGTCACGCACGACCTCTTTTCTTTGTCGTCTTGTGTACAACTTTGGTCAACATCAAAAGATCCAAAGACTTGACGTACTTAAAGAAAAGTGTGGCACCGAACCGGATGTGATTTGATTTCAAGAAAGCTGACCACTTGGTAAAACAATACCTGTAACCATCATCAGGCTTCTCGGCTCTTGTGTTCATATTAGTTAGCTCACTCCTTAGGTTCTCAATCGTAACGTCACGCAAGTTGTCAACAGAAAGAGACAGATCAGTCGAAACATCAACCGGTAAATGCTGAGAAATGAATAAAACGGATTAATTATTAAATTCATTAATCAAAAAATTAGTAGACATTTAATAAATAATAATGATTGTAATCATATCATAACGTATACCAGTCTGCTTTCAGCCACTTTGGTGAACTCTAAAAATGAATTGTTTTTCAACCTTTTGACTGTACGTTTACGGCGAACATCAGCCGTCGCCGTGGTGGATCTGCAAGCCTCACGCTTTGATTTAACCTAAATATTTAAAAGATATAAAATAAGTATCATAATTAAAAAGAACTATAATGATTTCATGAATGAATTTTATTAATAAACATTATACAATGTGTACTTACAATAATGTTTTCAGAAGGCTTCATTATATAAATGACAACACACTCAATCTTCCTCGAAACGTTTGAACGCGTACGATAGGAGATATGAGAATTCTTGGACAACTCGTGTACACGAAATTTATTCTTTGGTATCAAGAAATTATTGAGATCCATATCAAACTTGCTTTTGACCTAAAACAAAAGAAAAAAAATATGATAAAGTAAAACACATAATATGATAAAAAAATACAATGTACATATTGAAAAAAATATTAAATTATGGTATTAGTTCATTTAAACCTTTGGAGAAACAGTTTCATCACCGCAGACAATCTTTGACTTCCCTTTCGTGTCAAACTACACAACAGTGAATAAGAAACATATAAATATAACATGAAGTAATTAATAGCATCTATATAATATATAAACAAACTTATAAAAAAAATATTACATGACATTGAGAGGTAGCAGACGGAGTCTCTTTCAAAGCATCATTCTTTGTATTCCAACCATCATTGAACTACATAAAAGAAAATAGTAGCACAATTTAATAGTGTACTTATCTAATAGATATAATAAGATCTGTTAATAATTTGAACGTATACACTTACCAGCTTCTTAGCATCTTCCATCTCAATTAGAGCAGCTATATGTCGATCAAACTTGTAGTCGTCAGTATCCTAAAAAATGACATCATAAATATGAGAATACAACAATGTACTGGTTGTTAGTTTGTTAATATATATTAAAACATAGTTACATACATTAAAAATAGACTCAAAATTTGAAAGTTGAAAGTGAGCAACACTATCCCCAGCAACACCTTCTTCAACATGACTTTCGGTAGTCTGTGGCTTCTCCTTAGTTTCGACTACAGATAAAAAGTTCACATTAGTAACAATGTTAAATAAAGTTCAACTAATAAGATTGTATCAATCAACTTTAACAACGAAGGAGCGTTGTTTTTAGGATCCATAACTACAAAGGAAGTAATCAATGTTTTTAAAAAATATAACGGTAATCTATTTATAGAAAGAATGTCTATTTACAGAAACCGAATAACAATTCAAAATACAAAAAATTAAACTTAAAACAGTAATTTGTTTATAGAAACAAAAAAAAACTTCAAAAAGAAATTAAAGGTATCCTTAAAGAATTAACAACTAACTATATAGAAAAAATATAATTGATAAAACAAACCATATGAACTTCAAAAGATAATCACATAAACTTTCAAAATAAAGCATAAAGACAAAACTTAAAACCAAAGACTATAGATATCAATAAAAAACAACACCAAGAAAATTGAACTAACCTGTTTTGGTTGACGAACACTCCAAGTTCGATTGTCACAAAAGATGGAGGATTCACCATGAGAAAAACAAACCATAAATCATTCAGAACATATATTATTAATTTTTAAAAAAAAAAACCGAACAGAAAGGATAAAATCAAATATTACAAACCTAAAAAAGAGAAAACAACTATAACATTCAACTAACCTCTGTTGTTTGTTCAATGATCGTTTGTCCGATTGTTATCCAAGATTTAGGGATGCACATGAAAATCAAAATAAACAAAAATCAGTAAGTTTGATAAATGCCCAAGACATGATTAACGTTCATAGATATTACATAAATAAGAGAATGTAGATGATGATAACAAACCTCCGATCTTGATATTGTTTGCAAAAAAACAGTGATTAAATCAGATAATGTATATCATAAAGAACAACACAAAAAATACAGAGAAATCTTCAAAAATTGGGATTAAACACTTACAATACATAATAATCTAATATAGAAACAATTTATTTATAGAAACAAAAAGTATTTCGGAAAAACATATCAGACCATAAATAAAATAAAATAAACAAAATCTTTAATGGATTGATAATTAATACAATACAAAATTTATTACTAACAAAAAAACGTAATCTGTTTATAGAAACAATGTCTAATTACAGAAACCGAGTTATAATTCCAAATACAAAAATTAACCTTAAAAAGTAATCTGTTTATAGAAAAAAAACAATTTTATTGAGAAATTAAAGGTATCTTTAAAGCTAAATTGAAAAAATGATAACTGCCAAAAGAAACCATATGAACTTCAAACCATAATCACATAAAGTTTTAAATTAACACTAAACACAAAATTTACTAAGAAAAAGAAAGAATTTACATATCAAAAAACAAACAATACGAAGAACGTATAACTAACCTGTTTTGGTGGATGAAAAGTCAGAGTACGAATTTCACAAAAGATTGAAGGGTTCACCATGAGAAAATACAAACAATAAAACATTCAGAACATATATTACTAATTAAAAAAAACTGAACAGAAAGGATAAATTCAAATATCACAAACTTAAAAAAGATTAAAGAACTATAACATCACATAAAGTTTCAAATTAACACTAAACACAAAATTTACTAAGAAAAGGAAAGAATTTACATATCAAAAAACAAACAATACGAAGAACATCTAACTAACCTGTTTTGGTGGACGAAAAGTCCGAGTCCGAATTTCACAAAAGATTGAAGGGTTCACCATGAGAAAATACAAACAATAAAACATTCAGAACATATATTACTAATTAAAAAAAACTGAACAGATAGGATAAAATCAAATATCACAAAATTAAAAAAGATTAAAGAACTATAACATTAAACTAACCTCTGTTGTTTAACGAATGATGAGATTCCGATTGTAATCACAGAGTTAGGGATTCACATGAAAAAAAATCAACAAAAAAAATTTAAAAATGTTCAATCGCTTACATTAAAGATGAATAGTACATAAACAACAAAGTAAACCAATATACCTTCAAGTTTTATGGTCGGATCTAGAGAAATCTAAACAAAGAAGAAGTTAATAGCATTAGAAACAATGGTTATAAAATCAACTTTAAATAGAATGAAATAACATAAATAACAAAGATTTAGGTTCGATTCGGTATATTTACCTTTGATGTTGGTCAAATCTTGTAAATCCGGAGAGTTGATGAACGATTGTAGAAGAAAGAGAAGAGAAAGAAGGGAGAGCTCAGTAGATATGATTTGGGTCTCAATAATTGACCTAATTATATGATCCGAATAACATACCAACAGCCTGACCCAACTCCATTCGGATCCCGCGTCCAAATCTTTAGATTTGGTTTGTGTAGACATAATTGGACCAATTCCCTCCCAAAATCAACCTCCACTAAACAAATGAATGCCACATCATCAAAATGGCTTCACCATTCAAAGACACATAGCCCACATCATCTCATTTATTAATATATATAGATACTTTTCGTATTTATAGAATATGTTTTGTATTATATATAGAGGAGAAATAACATAGAGAATTCAAGCCGCGAATTACAAATCTTGTTTTTTATTTATATATAGAGGAGAAATAACACAGAGAATTCAAGCAGTGAATTACAAATCTGATTTAGGTTTTTGGTGGTGGTGGATGTTTAAGGTTTTTTTTTTAGTGGGGTTTTTTTGTGTAGTGGGTTTTTTTAGGTTATTGGGCACTTGTCACTCTATAAATCCTTCTTACACTTCTTACAATTAGGATCCTTTGTATTTGATCCTAATCCTTAGAAGTTGATAACCATATAATATATAATTTTTGTAACACTCCCCCTTGGTTATCAACTTTATACACTTTATGATGCTGCCTCATTAAAAACCTTGCCGGGAAAACCCAGTGGGATAAAACCTCAGCTAAGGGAAAAAGAGTGCAGCGCGTATTTTCTTATTCTGATACTTCTGGATCAGGTATGTTGCCTCATTAAAAACCTTACTAAGAAAACCCAATGGGACAAAACTTAGTCAAGCGAAAAAGAGTACAACTTGAATAAGTTTCCCCCTCATTTTAACATGTATCCTTTAAGTGACGTGTGCCTATCTTCCTTGAAAGTTGATCAAAGCTTTTGTAGCCAATGATTTGTCGCTTGATCCCTTAATGTGCAATTCTTTATGTTGAGCAATGTTGTATAATCTTCTAACGAGACTTTAGGTGCCTCCTTTCAAAAATATCATATGTCCACGACTGCGCTTTGTTACATTTCTACATCTATAAGACTAACCAAACTTGTTTTCATGGGTTAGTAAAATATAATCAAATATCATTCATACCTGAAAATTTGGTATTAACTCATTCTAATGTCTCCTCTTTTGACACAGGTTATTGTGTATAACAATAAGTTCAAGTGAAAGATGCATAGCTAGCAAAACATATTAATGCACATATGCATTTAACTATGATACTTCTAGAATGAGAATATCTATTTTGGTAGGAATAGTCATTCTTATAACAAGTGACTGAACAAACCTTTAACATACTTTAAGGTTGAGTTTTGTCCATACTAAAATGTCCCAACATCTTTTAGATGTTGTTTGATCGATGGATATAAATATAATTCCACATACCCTCAAACTGTAGGACAAGCAATATTTAAACTATGCTAACATCATTCAAAATTCTCCCACAAAAGTTCAACTGTTTCTCTCGATGATATCTACACATCATCACTGTAAACTGTGATTATGGTGAACTTTTAAGAGTGAAATTGTGATAAAATTATGGGTACTTTTATCAAATTTGTATCCTTCTTTATCAATATATCTCTTGAGTTTTACTATACTCGACCCAACTAATTTTTTGTCAATAAACATTCTTTTTACATTTATAAATGCTTCAGGCATTATCAATTCATCAGGGACTTCTTTATGGATATGCATTCACTCTGTTTAGGAGTTTTGATACCTACTTTTATCATTTAGCAAATCATTTGGAAAAATCAATAATATCCAATTCATCTCCAACCCATGATATACCATTCTTATACATTGAGGCATCATAATCACCAGGTTCAATTTATTTCCTACGTGTGTATCGGTGCATAAGAATTACATCCTATGATGTTTCATAATACCTTTAAACACTTAACTGCTTTATGATACTCATGACGAGTTCTTGTGATATTCAATTCAATCGTATTCAAATATGAGTCTATATATAACAATCCTAATGTTCTCGAGAACTTACTTTACATGACTTACATAATTTAATCCTTCGAGACTTTCATGTAAACTTTCAGTATCAAGTGATACATAACATTCATAAGACGCATATCAATTCTCTGTTTATATTACCAGACTAATAAGATATTGGAAAGTCAATGCATCCACCATTGGAGAATGTGTCTCCTCATCATCAATCATGGGTCTTTGCAAATATTTTGTGCCACCAATTTTGTCTTATATCACTTAATTTGATTTCAATTCATGATTCACATAAAAGACCCATTTGTATCCAATATGTTTTACAACTTCAGTTGTACGGACGGTTGGTCCGAAAACTTTCCATTTTTAATAAAGAATCAACTCTGCCTCATTTGCGTCTTTCCATTTTGGCTAATCATTTCTCATAGGCAGAGCTTAAATTTTGATCCTCATCATTTCAAGCGCTATATTATATAGAAAAGTATGACGACGTCGATTTGTTTTGATTCCATATATTTCATAGACATGATACAATATAATGAGATCTCTTTATTTTCAGGTACCTGAGGTTCTTCTAGAACCATCATGTCTAATGTCTCTTCAGGAGACCATATTAATATAACCCCGACTTGACCATCTTAATTACTTGCTCCAACTTTCGAGGAATTTTATTATTGGAATCGATTAGTCTACCATGCATTAGATGTGCAATAGACCCATCACAAATATGTGGTTGTCCTTCTGGGACACTCATCTTAATTGGAGCATTATGTTGGCATATGTTATATAAATCACCTTTTTAAGGTCAATGAATGTTTCTGGTAATAGATTCGCTAATCTTTGTAAATGAGTTATTATCTGAACTTCTGGTTCACACTTTTAGTTTTTGAGGATCAATGATAATTCATACTAACTCATTTCTTTTCCAACTGCTTTTTATCTCCCCCTGATGCTGGGAATGTTAATCCATTGATATGGATATCAAATAATTGAGCCGTAATTAAATATCTCGTCAATGGTTCTATTCATTATCATATATTCCCAACCACTTTTTAAGGTCTCATCTTTATGCATTGTGGTGGATCAATTTCAATATATGTCGCACAACCAAAATATTTGATGGGACATCTTTGGTTCCTGACCAAAAACCAACGATACGGAGAGAAAGTATGATGACTTGTTGGGTTGATGTGAATTAATGTTGCATGTAAAATAACATGTCCATAACATATGAACTTCTACTCTCATGATCATAAGTTTTGCAACCAATCATAGATGTTTAGCGATCGTCTCAACAAAACATGTATTCCAATGATGATCAATAACTTGGGAATCCAATTCACTATTACAATCGAAATAAATATGTCAATCTGGAATAATATGCTTGTGATCACATTAGCTAAGCCATAATCATACAAACTTTAGGTTGTGGATTTAATAACCATTTAGACGACGCATCTATTTAAAACACTAAATGGTATCATGTTGGGATATGCATATCCTTTAATCACTTCCAGAATATTTAGTGATTCTTACCATACTTTGGTTGGTGAATCATTAATTTCCCTTGAGAGCAAAGATGTCAAGTTTAATTAACAGCATCTTTTGATTCTTCGTTAAGTTTCACAAGATCATTGATGTGTGCTAAACAGACTATAAAAATTAACTAAATTAGACTCCCTAAGCTAGACACTACGAAGCTTTAAATTTATAAAAACAGACTCTCTAAAACCTAAACCACACAACCGGCAAGTGTACCGGTCAATGTAGTATAGCCTAAGCAAGTCCGAGTATCGAACCACAGGACTCTATGTATCACGTAGACTAGACTCTAATAGACACTGACAGACACGACTTAACTTGTTTATTTGTTTGGGGGGGGGGGTTACTGAAAACTAAGGAAATCTATATTAAACTACTAAAATAACTAGAACTAGACTAAAGACGAACGAAGACTGTGAACTTTACTTATATGAGAACTGGACCACCTAGACAAGAATCCTGGATTGTTTTTAAGAAATTACCAATAAAGTTAAATGCACGAGTTATGGAACCGGGATCGTATGATACTAAACCTATTAAGAATCAACGAGGCCCCTCGACCCTTCTCAAGGAGAAACCTGTGACACTACCTAGGCCGTTAATCCTACCGGTTATTAGACTTCTTCCCAGTTATCTAATTATTGTGTAAGTACCCTAATGTTGACCTATTCTTTTCCAATCCTAGGTCTAGGGTAGTTTGAAGTAATTAATTTGACTTGATAGACTAATAAGACCGACAGGTAAACCAAGACATAACCTTTCCCAAGGCCTATCTAAAGCAATTCGCCGGGTAAGACCTACCAATAGCCCCTCACTTCCCAGTTATTAGGACTAGTAGAACACTAAGACCTAGCAAATTATTATTAGTTACTTCTAGAGGTTATCGCGCGATTCTCCCTAAAGAGTGAAGGTTTTCTTATGTGATATAGACACTCACCGAAACCCTAAACCCTAATATGACTCTATGTTGTGATATAGACCGTCACTAAGAATCATACGAAGCAAATAATAACAATAAACCAACTCAAAGCATGCATATACATCAAATCATTAAATCAAACCGCTTACAAAACACAATTAATCCATAACAATCATGCAAATAACATAAACGGTAAAAACTTTATATCAATCCATTCATCAAGTCTAGGCGGTTAATAAATCTAGCCGAGCATGTTCATAAACGAAAACAAATCAAAGATGTTCAACAAAGAATTCATCATAACAAGTTTCGTAAGAAAAGACAAGAACAAAGAGCTAGAAAACCCGATTAGATCTTCAAGTCTTCTTCCCCGAACTCGTATCAATGATTCCTATGCTTCGAAATCTCCGAAAAAGCTCCAAGAATGCTCAATGATTGCCCAAGAAGTCCCTCCAGTCGAAAATTAGGGTTTACCCACGTTTTGGATGGTTATATATGACTTTCCATAAAAACCCTTTACTAAATTCGTAATAATTACCAATCAGAACGTTCTGGCTGGGCGCCAGAAAATCAGGGACTTGGTGGTGGGGTGCCACCTTGTTTTTCAGCTCATGTATTAACTTCAGACTCTCGCCAGGTGCCAGAAACTTGCTCAGTGGGTGATGGGGTGCCAGAAAGTGATTCTTCAGCTTTTAAACTCTATTTCAACTCCTCGACCTTTCCAACACGCTTCAAGACTTGACACTTCAACATTTTAACTCGTTTTACTCGGTTTCTCGCATATTTGAGCATCAAGACCTGCAAAACACGATTTGATCAATAGTATACATATTCTAACGAAAATCAAAACTAAATATAACGAAAACTATACAAACTTTACACGAATAAAAGATGTATTTTGCAATACATCAAACATCCCCACACTTACTCTTTTTTCGTCCTCGAAAAAGAATTATGCAACGGAATCATAGAAAAATATTCACTCGGGACAAAAGCATAGGTATATTTAATTAAAACCAAGGCTTGCGTTAGCTGCGATTGCGAATATACTTGTCCCTTTAAACCCGAATCCAATCCTAAGCCCTTATCATGTGAATTTAATTTAAGTGCGGTCAGTCTACCTAGGGTCTCATGCTAGAATCTACAGTCCACCTACTCCCGCCTCAAGCTTATAGGACTAAAGGAACGATCATTTGATCAATTCCCAACCGTCTTATATCAAAACCAGGAGAGTTTACAATCATATTTTTTTTTCTTTTTTCCATTTTTTTTCTATTTTTGCTTTGCTTCTTGCTCTTTTTTTTTCTCTCTCGTGAGTCTAGACGATGCTTTCCCTAACCAAGAGGTATTCCGGCTGTAGAGTCGCTATCCCCAACCACAGATTACTTAGGTTTCGGTACTTTTAATCGGCAATTCGATTTCACACATCCCAGAGGAATTCCGGCTGTAGAGTCGCTATCCCCAACTCGGATTACATAGACCTGTGTTACTTTCATTTAGTTTCTAGCTCACTTTTTATTCTATTTTTTTTTTCACGATCAAAAACTCTAACGGTTTTAACTTATAACGGTGCCCTTTATACCATTATTGGCGGTTTTAGTTCCCCATATCTCCCAGGCGAAAAACCCACTAGTAAACCGACAATTAAGATATATTAGATCAAAGGGACTTAAAACCAAACCCGGGCCTATCCACATATCCCTAACTAGACGCAAGCTCGATTTATTATAATCTCATATTATTATTAATTCGACCCGAGTAGAAAATTTATCTTTTCTATCACTTTCCGTTTAAAAATGCAAACTTCTTTTATTTCGAAAGACATTTTCTGATTTTTTCAATTTTTTTGGATTTTTTCAATTTTTTTAATTTTTTTGTATTTTTTTTTATAATTTAGACTCGATTATTTACATGTATCCCATCCCCACACTTAGAGATTGCATTGTCCCTAATGCAAGAACGAAAATACGACTCAACAACTGCCTAAAAAAAACTGCAAACGAAATAAATAAAAATATACAACAACAACAAAAAGGAAAACGGCTTAGCTGAGTATGTGAGACTGTCAAAGTGCCAGTCGTTTCCACATAAGCCCTCCAATTCGATACGCGCTCAGCAAACAACTCCTAACCTCGGACACGCGAACGAAAGCGGCTACTAATACCAACCTGATCACGCAAACACCAAACACTAGCAAAAGATAGTATAATATATCACGTTCAACAACCATCCACAATTATATCAACCAACCCCAAAATCCCAACCAACTTGTTTAATGTATTTAAGTACAAACCAATAGACGAGGATTAAAAACAGCATAAAGATAAAAATAAACAAAAGATATAAGCTGTCATCCTCGCACTCTACTCCGCATTATCCAACACCTCACCACCCGCCTGTATCCCACTCTTGGGCGAGTATCTGGGCCTCGTTTCCTGTTGGGCCGACTGCATGATCCTGCACCTGACATTCTGCAAAAACAATTCACGTATGACAAGACAAAGAAAAGCAAAATATTAGTCACGAACTATTTTTGGTATTTTTGAATTTTTCATTTTTTTTTTGTATTTTTGAAATTTTTAATTTTTTTTTATAAACAAAAACAACGGCCGTATGGCATTACGTTCGCGACCGTAGTTTAAAACAAAGTGATGTTAAAGCGGCGTTTTGCAAATCCCTTTTTAAGCATAAACCGAACCTCGCCCGAATGGAGATTGAGTACGGGCGAGTGGTATCAATAATAAAGTACGCAAAACAAAGCATAATGACACTTAGACGACACTAACACGACTCAAAAATGACACGCACGACCTAACGAACACTAAACTAGACTCGATCTAACAAAGACGCAAAATACACAATTTAACACACTATATCTCCTCCCGGCACCTTACTTGCCCTCAAGTAAAACCAAGTGCCAACAAAACATCCAATCTAAATGTAAGCGTGGAAGCAACGGAAACGGCGTGCGCGTTTAGTGAAAAATTATGTCTTTATGTCAAAAAGCGCGAACCGTATCCCCACACTTGAGTGTTACCTATCCCAAACCAAATCATCCGCAATTTCCAAAACAAATCAAATCAAACCAGACCAAACTGTGTTAAAATCTGACCCGACTAAAATTTATTGCCCGAAGAAAACAAAAACAACCACCCCTTCCTATCACTCGTTTTTTTTCTAAGCATATCACAAGCAAACATTCGCAAACAGTTCCACCAAAACAATCATCAACTCTATATAACCAACCTGATCCACCCGCACCCTCGCAATGTCCTAGTATCAAACCTGCTCATACTCGACGGACTCTAAACGACATCAACATATCGACAACTAGCACGACCTTAAATTGCCGATGCACTCGTCAAATAAAACATAGACCTGTCCAACGGAAAGCAGCTCCTGAAACTACTGAACTGAACTTGACTCGACTATTGACATCAAACAGAACAAAGTACAAACCTGATCCACTAATATTCGACTCAAAAATGACAGACGACAGACTGACAGAACAATGACCAAAACTTGACATAAAACCACTGACTCAAAACAAACGACTCGAAACAAGTGACACACACCCAACACTGACCCGACCACAACACCGGACTGAACTCGACATCGCTGACCAAACACAGACCTAAACGGTCACAAAGATCTGACCCGACACTATAGACAGAGACTTTAACTAAACCGACTCGATAAACAAACCAAACAGAAAACTCGACTAGTAAACTAAAATACAAGAAAAAAACTTGCAGGAGAACATACCTTAGATTGATGAGAAACAAGAGAAAATAAGAAAAACTCTCGGTTGTAAGTCAATTCCCGAAGTGGAACTCCGATTTATTAGCGAAAGATGGTGAATTGATGGATGGAATCAGGTGTGCGAAGGTTGTGTGGTGGTGGTGAAATTGGGGTTATCGGCGAAGGAGATATGGTGGTGACGAGTGGAGGTTGTTCGGTGGTGGTTATGGAGGTTTAGGTGAAATATGGTGGGTATTGGTGGATAACAGTGGTGAGGTGAAAGATGGTAAGGGTTCACGGCGGCGAATGGTGGTGGTCGGCGGCAGTGGTGAGAAAGGAAGGGGGCCGGCAGTGATGTAGAGGAAAAAAGAGGGTTATCGGCGAGAAGGATGGTCGGCGGTTAGGGAGGTTTTCCGGTGGTGGAAGGTTAATCGGCTGTTAGGGGTTATGAGGTGACCGGCGGCGGGTGTGGTGGAGATGTAAGGTGGTCGGCGATTAATGGGTAAGAGGAGGGAGGAGTGGTAAGCATGTGGAAGAAGAAGAAAGAAAAGGGGGGGTAAAGGTGTCTGCGTAAAGGGGACTTGGAAGGTGGGTGGGTTTAAAAATTTGGCTTTCAATTAAATTAGGGATGTTCAGGTATGCCATATGGCGGGCTGCGAGAAACAAGTGAAGTGGGTGGCGGCCCGCCACCACGATAAAGCTAGGCCCGAAAAAAAAACAATGTTTTACGTGCTGGCAGGGGGCGAGAAACTTGTTGAAGGGGTGGCGGCCAGCCAAACCGTGACTAATTTTCGATTTTTTTTTTTTTGAAAGTTTACCCCAAATCTCCTATGCCTTAGAAACAATTTGGATTTTACCCAACCATCCAAAAACCAACCGAATTTTTGTTTCTTTTTCTACGACTTAAAACTTACTTGGAACCTTACTCTCCTCGCAATTTCCTGCAAATCCTCGGTGATGCACTCCTGCAAACGACTCAAAACACAAACAAGGACCCGAAAAACTATGAAAAACAACTGTTAGCTACCGAAAATTACGAAGATACAAACGGTACAAACTCTACAAATGAGTAACAACTTCTCACGTACTTATGGGGGATCATAGAGATGCAACTCACCTCCAAATATACACTCACGGGCTGTAGCACCATTATACTTGTTGCCTGAATCAAACCAAACACTCTTATCTCTCTCACAACCTCTCAACTCCCCACCTGGCGGTTTGAATCTATACTCTTCATATCGAACTCCATCCCCACACTAAGCCTTTCTCAATGTCTCTATCTTAGATTCTAAACGCACAATTCTCTCCTCTAATTCCTTTATTCTCCTATCCGGTGGATCCCTACACTTGATTCCTATCACCTTCTCTAGACTCGGATCACTTATCACCTTCTCCTCATCTTTCTCGTTCTTCTCACACTCCCTTACTGACGATACCGCCTCCACTCTATCACTAGGCCCTCTCGAATTCATAACCTTAAAAATTACCGATTCCTCGCCCGCTCTAAGTGTGATGGTGCCTAAAAAGACATCTATGAGAGCTTTAGCGGTGTTCAAGAACGGGCGTCCTAAGATTAACGGTACGTTTTCATCGGCTTCCATGTCGAGAATGACGAAGTCCGCCGGAAAAACGAACTTGTCCACCTTAACAAGCAAATTCTCGACTATGCCCCTAGGGTGTTTCACGGATCTATCAGCTAAGGATAATGTCATTCGGGTGGGTGAAAGCTCGCCTAAGTCTAGCTTTTCGTAGAGAGAAAATGGCATCAAATTGATGCTAGCACCTAGGTCGGCTAAAGCTCTAGTATTAGTGTTACTACCGAATAGACAAGGAATTGTGAAAACACCGGGATCGGTAAGCTTCTCAGGAAGCTGATTTGAGACAACGGCCGAACATCCTCCATGCAATGGGACATTCGACAACTCCCCTAACTTCTCTTTATTCCTAAGAAGGTCCTTTAAAAATTTCGCGTATTTAGGCATGGACTGGAGTGCCTCGATAAAAGGAAGATTAATCTTCAATTGCTTGAAGATGTCTAAGAATTGCCCATATTCCCTCGAGTATTTTTGATTCTTAAGACGAGAAGGGAACGGGACATACGCATGGTTCACTAAAGGTGAAGGTCTAACATCTATAGGAGGTTTTTCTACTCTCTTCTCACCTTGAGACTCACCGGGCTGTGCGGTACTTGCTGGGCGCAGCCTCGATTGCACTTTGCCGGGAGCCTCCATCTCTATCTCTTCGTCTACAATATCTCCATCCTCATCGACTACTCTCTCCTCTACGCTCGGGTTCCCTACGATTTTGCCACTACGGGTGGTAATGGCCTTTACATGAGCATTCGGGTTAGGTTGGGTGTTACCCGCAAACTGGCCGGGTAATCTCTCCTCTAACTTCCTAGACATATCGCCTACAACCCTTTGAAGGTCTTGGAAAGCAGCTTGGTGATTCTTAAGCATAAGGTCATGTTCGCTAAGTTTCTTTTGGGTGGTTTGGTCCCTAACAACTAGCTGGCTCATCATAGCCTCCATCCTTTCTAGACTGCCCCCTAAATCCAAACTTGGACCTTGACCTGTTTGACCTTGGTTATTTGACCTCCCATCATTAACCTGCCCATTTGAACCCCCACCAAAGAGTGAACCTAAACCCCTATTTGGATTTTGAGCTATTTGAAAACCAGGGGGTCCGTTTGAGCGAAAATTGTTGTTAGAAGCAAAATTATTATTATTATTACGCCAACCCGAACCAAAGTTATTATTACCAAACCCACTAGGTTGACCTCTACCTTGACCCCCTCCTACAAAATCGACTTGCTCCTCACCCACTAGCAGTGGACACGCACTCGTGTCGTGACCCCCTCGACAATACTCACATTTGTCTACCTTAGCCTTAATTTCCTTAAGTTCCCTAGACATGTTTTCCAATACAGCGGCTAAACTAGGATCCATGGTGACATGGTTCACCCCTCGGGCGGGCGCACTAGTAGTGGTATTCGAATTACCACTTTGATACCGCTGATCGGACCGTGATTAGGATTGAGACTGAGCAAATGCCTCAAAACGCTCTAAACACTCAGCAACTGTAAGAATGCCCATCATATGCCCCCCCGCATTAGTGTCGAACCTATCACGAGTCTCTTGGGTGAGACCGTTATAAAATTTCTCACATAAAGCCCAATCGGAAAGACCATGCTGGGAGCAACGAGCATAAAGGTTTTGTAACCGCTCCCAAGCAAGGTAGTAAAGCTCGTCGGGCCCCATGCGAAAAGAGTGGATTTGGTCTCTAAGACGTGAGGCTTTACCGGGCGGGAAATATTTGTTCAAAAAGGCTTGACGAAGCCCCGCCCAAGTAGTAAAGGTACCGGTTGGTTGAGAGTCCAACCAAGTAGCCGCACGGCCTGCTAGTGAAAATGGGAAAAGCTGAAGGTAAGTAGCATCATTAGGTGCTCCTTGAAGGCTAAAAGTAGCAAGGATACGGGAGAACCGGTTTATGTGGGCCGGTGCGTCCTCGTCCTCGCGGCCATGGAATTGGATGCTATTAGTAATGGCCTGCATGGCATAAGATGGAATCTGCCATGAATTCTCGCTAACTATGGGTGGAACGGTGATGGGTGAAGCGAGGCCGGTGAAATTCTGGGTGGCTTGTTGGTGAACGGTTTGCCTAGGGTTGGCCATCTCTTCTAGGTTTTCTGGGATGCTAGAGGTGCTAAAAGTAGGGCTATCGGGTGGGGAAATCTTAGGTAATGTTTTGGGTGATTGAGGTGGGGTGGGTAATGGAGTGGAATCGAAATTGGGAAACTGAGACGTGGATGAAATACAAACCTGTGGGCCTTGGCCCAAACGAGACGATGATGATGACTCGGTGACTGGTGGCTTCGGTGGCGGTCCGTGCGAGCGCAGATGTGGCATCCACTATCCGTAAAAACCTAAATGTGAGAAAAGCAACAGTAGTCACTACGACTCAAACGAAAATAAAAGACTCAAACAAACTAAACACGTAGCACGTATATGTCAAATAAGGTCTATCAAAGCTAATAAACGCGATTGCCAAGAGTCCCCGGCAACGGTGCCAAAAACTTGATGTGTGCTAAACAGACTATAAAAATTAACTAAATTAGACTCCCTAAGCTAGACACTACGAAGCTTTAAATTTATAAAAACAGACTCTCTAAAACCTAAACCACATAACCGGTAAGTGTACCGGTCAATGTAGTATAGCCTAAGCAAGTCCGAGTATCAAACCACAGGACTCTATGTATCACGTAGACTAGACTCTAATAGACACTGACAGACACGACTTAACTTGTTTATTTGTTTGTGGGGGGGGGGGTTACTGAAAACTAAGAAAATCTATATTAAACTACTAAAATAACTAGAACTAGACTAAAGACGAACGAAGACTGTGAACTTTACTTATATGAGAACTGGACCACCTAGACAAGAATCCTGGATTGTTTTTAAGAAATTACCAATAAAGTTAAATGCACGAGTTATGAAACCGGGATCGTATGATACTAAACCTATTAAGAATCAACGAGGCCCCTCGACCCTTCTCAAGGAGAAACCTGTGACACTACCTAGGCCGTTAATCCTACCGGTTATTAGACTTCTTCCCAGTTATCTAATTATTGTGTAAGTACCCTAATGTTGACCTATTCTTTTCCAATCCTAGGTCTAGGGTAGTTTGAAGTAATTAATTTGACTTGATAGACTAATAAGACCGACAGGTAAACCAAGACATAACCTTTCCCAAGGCCTATCTAAAGCAATTCGCCGGGTAAGACCTACCAATAGCCCCTCACTTCCCAGTTATTAGGACTAGTAGAACACTAAGACCTAGCAAATTATTATTAGTTACTTCTAGAGGTTATCGCGCGATTCTCCCTAAAGAGTGAAGGTTTTCTTATGTGATATAGACACTCACCGAAACCCTAAACCCTAATATGACTCTATGTTGTGATATAGACCGTCACTAAGAATCATACGAAGCAAATAATAACAATAAACCAACTCAAAGCATGCATATACATCAAATCATTAAATCAAACCGCTTACAAAACACAATTAATCCATAACAATCATGCAAATAACATAAACGGTAAAAACTTTATATCAATCCATTCATCAAGTCTAGGCGGTTAATAAATCTAGCCGAGCATGTTCATAAACGAAAACAAATCAAAGATGTTCAACAAAGAATTCATCATAACAAGTTTCGTAAGAAAAGACAAGAACAAAGAGCTAGAAAACCCGATTAGATCTTCAAGTCTTCTTCCCCGAACTCGTATCAATGATTCCTATGCTTCGAAATCTCCGAAAAAGCTCCAAGAATGCTCAATGATTGCCCAAGAAGTCCCTCCAGTCGAAAATTAGGGTTTACCCACGTTTTGGATGGTTATATATGACTTTCCATAGAAACCCTTTACTAAATTCGTAATAATTACCAATCAGAACGTTCTGGTTGGGCGCCAGAAAATCAGGGACTTGGTGGTGGGGTGCCACCTTGTTTTTCAGCTCATGTATTAACTTCAGACTCTCGCCAGGTGCCAGGAACTTGCTCAGTGGGTGATGGGGTGCCAGAAAGTGATTCTTCAGCTTTTAAACTCTATTTCAACTCCTCGACCTTTCCAACACGCTTCAAGACTTGACACTTCAACATTTTAACTCGTTTTACTCGGTTTCTCGCATATTTGAGCATCAAGACCTGCAAAACACGATTTGATCAATAGTATACATATTCTAACGAAAATCAAAACTAAATATAACGAAAACTATACAAACTTTACACGAATAAAAGATGTATTTTGCAATACATCAATCATCAACTCGGTATGGTCTAACCGGTCATGCCAACTAATTAAATAATTATGATACATAAACTTCTGGTTTATGATCATATATGCATTACTTACACGTATGTAACACAAAACTTCAGATACAAGGGAGTGTCTTATAACTTTATAGTTTAACTATCACGTTATATTGTCACTCCTTAGTTTGCCACTTTTAGTGGTCCATCTCATTATTTAACATGAAAATTTACAATTCTAAATGGCCGATCTAATTATTACAACTTTCTCAGTTATGTCCATGATCACTACCTTTACAATGATTAATATGTAATCACATTCACTTTCAGGGAATGAGATAGAATCTAAAAACTTTCATGAATTTTCATCCTTCACTTAGTCCCACGAGTATGAAATCATTTCAAACTATCATACTCTCTTAATAATATTCCTACTTTGGTAGTATATCTTACGTATGACAAATGGAAATCTTTTGTCTAGTTTTTCATTATAAACAACCCTCTTTTCATATAATATAAACTGAGATATATATATATATATATATATATATATATATATATATATATATATATAGGGATCCGCTAAAATGAGAACCACCTCGAGTTGTAAGAACCGTGAGAACTACACCGTACGGGGCGAAGTGGACCAAATTTTTTTTTCACAAACGTAGATGCGTGTATTATAAACACATTTGTAAAAAAAAAAATTTTAAAAAAGTTTTTGAGCACCACAAGTGTATGTTTACGGGTACCGTAAATTTTCCGGTAGGATTTACGGTACCCGTAAACACAAACTTGTGGTGCTCAAAACTACACACACGGCATTTTTTTTTTGAATTTTTTTTACAAATGTGTTTATAATACACGCATCTACATTTATGAAAAAAATTTTGGTCCATGACGTGATGTCGTGGTCACGCAAATTTAATCCCAAGAACAACTATGTAGATAGTGGCAAGTGGGTATCGAACACAGGGAGTTAGTGGAAAATGTGTTATTTAGAAGTGTATCTAAGTTAACTAAAATTAAACTAATTGCAAGAAAATAAAATTTAAGAGTTGGTTTGATTTGATTGGTTTTAAAAACTAAGATTAATTAACTAATTTGCAAAATGAAAATTTGGGTTGTAAGCAATTGAGAGAAAAATGACTATCTTGAGTATCCGGTTTGTTTCAACTTTTGTGTTAACATTCAACTAGAAAGAACTACATAGACATAGTTCATGTATAACCAATTGCAGTGATGAAAGGGGACTAAGTACTCAGATTCCGAGAACGTGAGGTTATCACCCGATGATCAATCAACCCTTACCCAAACCTAACTATACCCATGATATCTCGATTGCCAACGGCACCAAGAACGTATGGTTTCTAATTAGTTCAACATAAGAATCAACAAGTTACTAACAACCAATTATACACCATAACAATCAATTCAAATGAAAAGGAATTGTTATTCTAGAAATGTAAATAAAAACACAAAAGTCTACCACAAACCTTCAACACAAGATAATCATCCAAGTATCTAGCCACTCATGGCTTTAGCTAACATAATGCAAGAAATGGAAAAATATTGTCCACCAACAAGAACTAGATAAGAATTTAGTGAAAAGATAGTTCCAAGATGTGTTTCCTAGCTTCCAAGTGCTCTTCATATACTTTCCAACTCGTTCTAGCCAAGTAGTAACCGAAATTGCATGATTAGGCATCATAAATCTCCTTAAAATGGCCAATAAATGCGAATGTTACAAGATGGGATCAGTCGGAGCCGTAAGCTACGGCTCCCAGCCGTAGCTTACGGCAGGCAGCAGGTCAACAAGTCAGCTAGGAGCCGTAAGCTACGGCAGACCACCGTAGCTTACGGCAGTCAGTGTTCTTTTACGCCAAGTTGCTCCTGTCTTACGGCATATCATTTTGGCATTGGATGGGGGCCGTAAGCTACGGCCTGGTGGCGTAGCTTACGGTCCTGAGCTTTATTTCCTTCCATGACTTCTCCATCTTTCCATTCTTTCGCTCTTTTTAAGTCCCGCAACTTCTAGTATCCATCTGTGCCTCCTAAAACCCGCATCTTGCACACTTTAACACCTGCATCATCAACATCTTGTGATTACCTAATTCAAGCAAATAACCGGATAAAATGTAGAATGTGCGTTATATTAAGCCTTTTAAGGGTTGTCCTATGGACCACCCGTCAGTCCACCTCGCCCCGTACGGTGTAGTTCTCACGGTTCTTATAACTCGAGGTGGTTCTCATTTTAGCGGTCCCCTATATATATATATATATATATATATATATATATATACATGACTGAGCGATATGCGATTTCCTGGTCTAAAATCATATAACATTCTACAAACTGATAATGAAATTTAGGGAGTATGACAATTTGAGTGTCATATCTAACCATATGTATACTCTTTCTTGAGAGTGACAATAAACCATAATTTTGGTTTAGTTATTATATTGAATACGATCTATACAAATATATAGCATATTTAAATACAATTAATAGATGAAAAGATAATGTTACAACATGTCACCATATAAAACGAGTTATACTAAAACTTTAGGAAGTGAGATTTTTTTCAACACTTATAAACAAATATATATATATATATATATATATATATGTGTGTGTGTGTGTTAACATACCATAGTGTACGTAACCAATCACAAGTATATCTTATATACAAATACTAGGCTAATGCTCGCGTTAAACGCGACTTCAACCAAAAACTGATTATTTATGTTCAAAATTTAATACTATGTAAAAACACATACACTGGAAGACAAGAAAACAAAATTATTCAAATCCCGGAAAAAAAAAACTTCCTTATAGACCACATTAGTTATTTTATTTGTTACATTCCCATCTTTATCCAGTATAAGTAACTTGACACCGACTCTGCTTTTGACTCTTGATAATGCAACATAAAGTTGACCAGGTGAGAAAACTGAATATTTGAGATACAATCCAACCCTTGATAGAGATTGTCCTTGACTTTTGTTTGTAGTCATTGCGAAGTATACAGATAAAGCAAACTGTCGTCGTTGAAATTTAATAGGAATTCTTTTGTCTGATGGTGTCAAACTGATTCATGGAATATAAGTTTTTGTCCCTACGTTTCCTCCGGATATAATCTTAGCTTCTATAACACGTTTGTAAAGTTTAGTAATACGTAATCTTGTACCATTGCATAACCCATTTTGTTGATCAATATTTCGAAGCAATATTACAGCTAGGGCTGTAAATGAACCGAACGTTCAGCGAACAGTTCGTGAATCGTTCGGCGGGAAGTTCGTTTATGTTTGTTTGTTTAGTAAATGAACGAACACAAACAAGAAATTTCGTTCGTTAAGTTAAACGAACGAACATGAACAGAGGTTGCGTTCGTTCGTTTATGTTCATGAACGTTCGGTAATGAGTTCGTTTATGTTCGTGAGCGTTCGGTAATGAGTTCATTTATGTTTGCTTGTTAATATGTATTTGTTTTAGTTCATTAAAGGTTTTTATATTTTGTATTTTGTTTTATTATTTCTAGTTTTTAAAATTTTGAAACCCTAGTTATCTTATATGCCTCTAACAACATCCCTCATTTCACTATTTCAGTTTCAGTTTGTGTTAAGGCTTAACAAACTCTTAATTTTGTGTTTATCATGTTTTTGATAATCACGCTAACTCTGTTCGGATAATTATGTTAAGTGTTTATTTATTTTTCTGTGGATTCTTCGTAATGTTTGTGATGAAAATGCAGATTTTATTCTAAAATGAATATTGTGTTAGTAAACGTCGTTTGTGTTCATTTATGTTCATGAACATTTGTTAGAGTTCATTAGCATATGTTAAGTGTTCGTGAACAGTTCACGAACATGTTAATTTCCTTAATGAACGAACACGAACAGGAAATCTCGTTCGGTAAGCGTTCTTGAACAGTTCATGAACAAGCTTGTTCCTTAACGAACGAACACGAACATGGCCTTGTTCGTGTTCGTTCGGTTCGTTTACAGCCCTAATTACAGCGACACCGACTTTAAGGACTAATCGATGATTAGGCAAACCGGATATCTTAAGACCATTAAGAACATAAGGAGAATATAGTTTACAGTTAAACATGATCAATTTTATTGTTTAAAACTCTAGCAGAAACATATATATATATATATACACACATATATATACATATATAGTTATTTATTATTATCATCATATCCTTGTTAAATGTATATCAAATGTATTATTTTATTTAATAAAAAAATATCGACAACTTCACTAATAAAAATACAAAATAAATCAATGTATATATAAAATCGAGTTACAAATATTATTGGGATCAATACATACATGGGAACAAATGGTCAACAAAACATAAAATAATTAAAAGACAAACATTCAAAGAATAAAAGTCTTAAGTAATAAGTAAACCATAAACATTTTATTCGTAAATAAACTGTCGTAACAACCAAACCTACGAAAACAAACATTACCAACCAAACATTCAATCACCAATCCAAAACATCAAAACTCAAAAATTAAAAAAAAAATACTCTCTGCAGAACACATAGTGGAAATGAAACTATTTTTCAATCTTAGGAACCAAAATCATAGTTTCCTCATCATCAATGGAGACATTTGCGACACCGGACTTTTTGTTCTTAGTTGATGACTGAGATGTGGAATCGTCAACTTCATACACTTCTGAAAGGTTACACTTCAATTCACCGGATGAAGTCTTCGAACTGTCCTTAGAGGTGCATTCAGGTGTGAAACTATCTCCAATAGAAGAAACACATTCCTGTTAATATAAATAAACATAAGAAACCATAATTTTTTCACAAAAAGTATATACTTATAAGATGATCCTTATTTTAATACCTTAAGGGCAAATGGATTCTGAGTTGATAAATCACTAAGAGATACATCAACTAATGGTTCATCAGTACCCTACAATTGGTAAATTAATAATGCTCAACACCACAAAGATAATAAACTTTTACGAAATCTATAAATAAAATGTTGGTATGAAGTAACCTGATCTGGTGGAATTCGCTTATCTAAAGATTCAATTATTGCTGGATCATTTACTAATTTATGAATAGCATAACCATCAGTATGATTGTCAATATTGAATTGCCCAACTTGAATCTTGAAAGTATATTTCTTCTCATTGAAAGCTTTAAACTGATCCCGAGTGGTTTTCTCTTAAGAAGATTCCTGCAAACGAAAAATACAAATAACTTTATCAACTTCCCAAAATATGATTATTTATTACCTTCAAATAAGGCTTTCTTCATAATAATAAATATTTCGATCAAATTCCACACATAAAAGGATATCGAGTGGTGTCTAGGAAATTTAGAAAAAATATCTTTTGTTACACAAATATTTTTATATAAAGATATAAACATATATAACATCTTATACTTATACAAATAGTCATGATGTATGATATGCGTGTTTAATATCAACTAAGGATATACAATAGCAATTATGATAATATACAACAAAATTATATAGCTTCCAATGTTATAACATGTCTTCATATAAAACAACTTACAATAGAACTTTAAAAAACAATTTTTCTTAGGTTTTCATTTTCCATTAAGAAAAGTATTAATCAATATCAGGAAATAAAAGTTGATCAAGAAATATGAAAACTGAAAAATGAATATACAATCATATAGCCCTAAAATATACCTATATGTAATTCATCCTTCAGAACTAAAAGAAATATTTATTGGCTTCTTGAAAAGGATTTTATTATTAAAAGTAAGAGACCACTCTCGGAAACTAGATTATAAATACTAACCAATCAGATCCACTTTCTTAGAACCAAAACAAGTATTCTCAAAATACTTCCAATGGACACCATATTTATTATTATAACATCCTTACCAAAGCTTAATAAAGTTTTCAATAATGTAATCTTTTAATAGAACCATTAATTAATCAATGAATATATGGTATCATCGTGATGAAAACTAAAAACTATAAGGCTAGTGGGTATGGTGATGGACCATCCTTGGAGGATGATCCGCCACGTAGGCGCCACGTCATATTCCTCCCAAAGATGGTCCATCCTCCAAAATTAGAGGGCATGGTAGGATGGTCCTAGTCATAGTCCTCCACCACTTTTTATGTTTTTTTATTTTTTTAGTATTCTATTTTTTTAACATTTAACAAATATACTAACAAAATATTTTCATTAATAAACCCACATTACATAAACATAAAAAAAAATATAAACTTAAAAAAAAACATACACTTAATAAAAAAAAACTAAAGACTTAAATAAAAATAAACATAGAGTTAAATAATTTGATGTTTTTTCATGATGTCGTGTTGTAATTTTTTCAACATCGAACGTTTCGGCTCGGGTTCGTCCTCGACATTCATCGATATTATTTCCCATTCCTTGAGCCGAATTTTTTCATCGGAAATTCGGATTTTCTCATTCGACAACCGGACCTTCTCGCATAACTTTTCTTCCGATACACGAGTTTTTTCTTTGACGGCCCGCTCCTTCGCCTTTGTCTTTTGGGCCGAGACGTCGTTGTACATTTTTAAGTGTTCCATAAACTCAACCATGTTCGGGTCCACCTTTTCCTTTTCTTTCCCCTTGGCCCGCTCCTTCATTGATTTGTCTCGGCCCGGTGGACGCTCCGGTTCTTGTACGGCGTACTCCTCTTCGTCAAAGTCGGCGTCATCATTTAAGTTTATGTTACACCTCGCGTCCGATCCACCGGCGCTAAAACTACCCGTTTCCGATGTTTTTTGGCGTTTCGCCATCGCCACCTCGTTGGGAATAGGCGCCCATTTTTGTGACAACTCGTACTTTACCGCCTCGTACATTACGTGTAACCATTGAACTAGTGTGATTACGTGATTATATTAATTGAATGAATGTTGTGTTATGTGCATGATGTTTACTATTTGTACATGTATGAATCGGACCGCACAAGCTCACAACACCCACACAAGGCCGTTTGGGCCTTATCCTTGTACACGAGACCATAGGGCAGCCCTATGTTGGGATCGGCCCACTCCCCACTCGCAACACAAAACCGAGTTTAGGGGTTTTGTTTTACTGTTTTTGCAAAACACATAACACACACACAAACCCTAGAAGCTTTGCTCTCTCTCTCTCGTTCGTTTGGAACCCGACGGCAAGAACACCCCTACTCGGAATCACTCTCTTTTCCTTCTTTAATCCGGTTAGTGATGATGTTATGTTTTTGATTATTTGTGATATCATGTGATTGTTATCATTCTGTTAGGTGATGTAACTAGGGTGTATGTTTGTAATATTGGTTAAATGTTGATGTTAATTGGATTGTTAATCAGTTCTCATGAATGATTAAGCTATACGGTTACTTGACATGAAATCGGTTATATGTATGTTTGGCGTTATGAGGAATAGTTCGGATGGGTTACTAGTCTGAATGTATGCAAACCGGGTAGAATGCATGATAGCCAATGATTTATGATTCGGTATAGTTTTTATAATAATCTGATTTCTGTTCTTGATGTTAATATGAACATGCTTGATACTCATGATTTGAAGTTGAATGAAATCTGAAATTAACTGTTGATTGATCGAAATTGTGAAACTGCCTAAGTTGTTTGCTAGAATCACGGATAAGTCAATGCAGGAATTATGGAAATCAGTTACACACACACGACACACGGTTGCGACTCAGATTGCGAGTCGAAACCTCGTGGTCACGACTCGAAACCACAACAGCACCAGCCGAGACCACGGTTGCGAGTCCCGTTGCGACTCGTAACCAGACCATGATGAACCGAGACCACCATTGCGACTCGTAACCAGCTGTTGCGACTCGTAATCTCCAGTTGCGACTCGAGATCGCCGGTTGCGACTCGAGACCACCATTTACACGCACACTGTTGGGCCTTCACTGTCACAGGCCCAATCTATTGAGCCCAACGATTGAATTTGTGGACTGTTTGCTATTGGACTTTTACTATTACAGGCCCAACTGATTGGGCCGGACACTTGGCTATTTGTTTAACTGTTTTGCTTTGGGCTGCTATTGGATACGTGTTCATTGCCATGATCAATACGTGTTAGTAACTTACGTGCTTTATACAAACCTGACTTGCGTAATAACCATGATAGGACGTGAGTGACCATTTACTTGCTACTTGTACTTTCTGTGTATCTGCCGAGCAAACCAAGGTGAGTTCACACAGCCAAGGCATGGGATTCCCGGGTTGGGAATTGGGTTGGATATGTTGATGTTGAAAGAGTTACTCGTACTTACGCATTCTCTAGACTATAGACCATCGTCCTCAGGTTAGTCAGGACACGTTACGTAAAGCCTACGTAACCCAGTATATTTGCCATATGTCTCCCGGGTCGGGAGGACACGTTACGTAAAGCCTACGTAACCCAATACCATTCACTGGCTTCCAGGTCGGAAGGCCACGCTGCGTAAAGCCTACGTAGCCCCACGCGTACCACTGTCCTCGGGGAAGGGCACGTCACGTAAAGCCTACGTGACCCTGTACGTATTCCTGTTCTCGGTAAAGAAGAACACATGGTCGGAAGTTAGTCTAGTAAGTACCGTTAATGAGAAGCCCTCATTAGCCAGGATAAACGTGGGAAGCCCCCACCTTTAGTACACACTAGTATGGGAAGCCCCCACTAGCTATACTTATGCATTACGTTATGAACTTACTTTCTGTGAACTCGCTCAACTAGTTTGTTGATTATTTGCTGCATGCCTTGCAGGACCTTAGGTACATTATGGAGCTTGCACAAGGAAGGAGCAGGTCGTTGTGGGCAGATGGATCATGAACGTTATTGAACTTATAACTTAATTTGGGTTTACTTTATATTGCTTCCGCTACTTAAACGATGTTGGTTTTGAAACATCAATCATGTCATGATGATTTACATTATTTACTTTTATATTAAATGCTATGTTTGATATGATTGATGGCTTGATCCTGGTCATGTCACGCTCCCAAGCGGTGGTACTCCGCGTGTGGATTTTGGGGGTGTGACAGATTGGTATCAGAGCCATTGGTTATAGAGAACTTGGTTTTAATATGGGAAAACGTTTTTATTAAAACCGGACTATAACCAGAACAGTGCTCTCAACGATCCACAACGACGCTTCGCTCCACGTGCAAGACTCGACATCCTAGGTGATAAGGTTTATGTTTATTGCCTGTATGCTAGAACTGTTTAGAACTTTGCTCGCATTACGTTTAGATACACATGATACTATAGCATGAGAATCCCTACGTGCTTACACTTTTCTGTCATCGCCCTACTCGCGAACCATTCTTACGTATGCTACTTGCTACAATGAAGATTATGTCTGGACGAATCAACATGACACAAGCCCAGCTAGAGGCTCTCGTTCAAGCTCAAGTTGCTGCGGCAGTTGCAGCAGCTCAAACAGGTAGTATATCCTGCAGTATAGGCACACACTAGGATCTTTAGATCCTACATTAACACTCGTATTTAACTTCGTCCTATTCGTACACAATAGGTCAACACGCGCAGCAGCCTGTCTGCACATTCAAGAACTTCATGGACTGTCGTCCAAATTCTTTCAGTGGCACAGAGGGGGCAGTGGGACTCCTCCATTGGTTTGAAAAGTTAGAATCGGTATTCGAAATGTGCGAGTGCCCTGAGGCTCGCAAGGTCAAGTTTGCCACCGGTACTTTGGAGGGAATAGCACTGACTTGGTGGAACGCCCAAGTCCAGATCTTAGGGTTGGCAGCTGCTAACGCCACCCCATGGAACGATTTTAAGGAACTCATCAAGCGTGAGTACTGCACGCGTGAAGACATTCACAAGCTGGAAGACGAACTGTATAATCTGAAGATGGTTGGTTCAGAGATCGAAGCGTATACTAAACGGTCGAATGAGCTGGCCGTTCTGTGTCCAACTATGGTGGACCCTCCATACAAGCGCATTGAGTTGTATCTCAAGGGATTGGCGCCAGAAATTCAGAGCCACGTGACGTCGGCTAACCTCGAAAACATCCAGGAAATCCAGCGCCTTGCTCATCGCATCACCGATCAGGCAGTGGATCAGAATAAACTGCCCAAGCGTGTTAATGCTACTGCTAACGTCACCACCTCAGTTACTCCTGCTACATCTGGTGACAGTAAAAGGAAATGGGATGGAGATTCCAGTAAAGGTTCAGCATCTGTTCAGTCACAAGCTCAGCAGCAGAAGATTGACCACTATCAGAGTCCCAGTCAGCAATCCTCTGGCAGTCACAGACAGAGGAGATATCAGGGTAGTCAACCTAGGTGTCACAACTGCAACAGGCATCACCACAGCCCGTGTAACAAGGGTCGTTGTCAAAGGTGTCTCAAAATGGGTCACGAGGCCAAAGACTGTAGGAGTCCACGGCCTGCGAATCAGAATCAGCAGCCTCAGCAACCAGCTCCACAGAACCAGAATCAGCAGCAGCAGCCACAGCGTGGAAACCGGGGATGTTTCCAGTGTGGGGCTGAAGGTCACTTCAAACGTGATTGCCCTCAGTTGAACCAGAACCGCAACAACAACAATAACAATCAGGGCAACGGGAACAATAACGGTGGGAACAACAACAACAACAACGGCAATGAAGCTCGTGGTCGTGCTTTCGTGCTAGGTCGAGGTGACGCAGTGAACGATCCCAACGTTGTTATGGGTAAGTTTCTCCTCGACAATATTTACGTTACTGTTTTGTTTGATTCGGGTGCGGATACAAGCTATATGTCTGTGAAAATGTGTCAACTGCTAAAACGTGCACCAACACTTTTACCCACCAAACACGTAGTAGAGTTAGCTAACGGTAAAAGTCTAGAAGCCACGCACGTAGTTCAGGGTTGTAATCTTATCCTAGCTGGCCAGGCTTTCTCTATAGACCTCATTCCCATAGTTTTGGGTAGCTTCGACGTCGTGATTGGGATGGATTGGTTGTCCCAACACCAGGCAGAAATCTTATGCAGCGAGAAGATTATTCGCATTCCTCGTCTTGGTCAGGAACCTCTGGAAGTTCAAGGCGACAAGAGTGGTGCAGTGGTTGGCATCATCTCTTTCTTGAAGGCTCAGAAATGCTTACGTAAGGGGCACACAGCCATTCTGGCTCTTGTTTCAGATGCGTCTGCAAAGGAAAAGAAATTGGAGGATATTCCAATTGTACGTGATTACCCTCAGGTGTTTCCTGAAGACTTACCTGGCTTACCGCCTCATCGTCAGGTCGAATTTCAGATCGAGCTCGCTCCAGGAGCAGCACCCATAGCTCGCGCACCTTATCGTCTAGCTCCATCCGAATTGGAGGAATTGTCAAAGCAACTGCAAGAACTCTTCGAAAAGGGTTTCATTCGTCCAAGCTCTTCGCCTTGGGGAGCTCCAGTACTTTTCGTGAAGAAGAAAGACGGTACGTTCAGGATGTGTATAGACTACAGGGAACTGAACAAGGTGACGGTGAAGAACCGTTATCCTCTTCCACGCATAGACGACTTATTCTACCAGTTGCAAGGGTCGTGTTACTATTCGAAGATAGACTTGAGGTCTGGGTATCATCAGCTGAGAGTCCGGGAGGAGGACGTCTCTAAGACAGCCTTCAGAACTCGTTACGGTCACTACGAGTTTCTCGTCATGCCATTCGGGTTAACGAACGCGCCTGCTGTATTTATGGACCTTATGAACAGGGTGTGCAAACCCTACCTTGACAAGTTCGTCATAGTATTCATCGACGACATCCTAATTTACTCCAAGAGTCAGGAGGAACATGAGCAGCATCTTCGTCTGATATTGGAACTCCTTCGGAAGGAACGGTTGTACGCCAAGCTTTCTAAATGCGACTTCTGGCTTCGTGAAGTTCACTTCTTAGGCCATGTAGTGAACAAGGATGGGATTCATGTCGACCCATCCAAGGTAGACTCGATCAGAAACTGGCCTGCACCGCGTACGCCAACGGAAATACGTCAATTCTTGGGTTTGGCAGGTTACTACAGACGGTTTATCAAGGATTTCTCGAAGATTGCTCAGCCGCTTACGTTACTGACACAGAAGGGTGTCACCTATCGCTGGGGAGAGCCCCAGGAGACTGCTTTTCAGCACCTAAAGGATAGGCTTTGCAGTGCACCTATCCTCTCTTTGCCAGAGGGCACGGATGACTTTGTGGTTTATTGTGATGCATCCATTCGGGGACTTGGATGTGTGTTAATGCAGCGCGACAAGGTTATTGCTTACGCCTCTCGTCAACTCAAGGTTCATGAACGCAACTATACGACGCACGATTTAGAGCTGGGAGCTGTTGTTTTCGCGCTTAAGATATGGCGACACTACCTGTACGGTACCAGGTGCACGATTTACACCGATCACAGGAGTCTCGAGCATATTCTTAAGCAGAAGGATTTAAATATGCGTCAACGACGATGGGTCGAGTTACTAAACGATTATGAATGCGCTATCAAGTACCATCCAGGCAAAGCCAATGTTGTGGCTGATGCCCTCAGTCGGAAAGACACTTTACCACGGCGCGTGCGAGCGCTACAGCTTACGATTCAGTCTAGCCTTCCTGCACAGATACGAAATGCTCAGGTAGAAGCATTGAAGCCCGAAAACGTCAAGGCTGAAGCCTTACGCGGCTCACGACAACAAATGGAACAAAAGGAAGACGGCGCCTATTATGTAACGGGCCGGATTTGGGTCCCTCTTTATGGCGGCTTACGCGAACTTGTAATGGATGAAGCCCACAAGTCTCGCTATTCAGTACATCCAGGGTCGGATAAAATGTACCACGACATCAGCACTACTTATTGGTGGCCTAGCATGAAGGCCCACATCGCTACGTATGTTGGAAAATGCTTGACCTGTGCAAGAGTCAAGGTTGAATATCAGAAACCAGCTGGCCTACTTCAGCAGCCTAAGATACCACAGTGGAAATGGGAAGAAATTTCCATGGATTTCGTTACAGGCCTACCTAGATCCCAGCGTGGGAACGATACGATATGGGTGATCGTGGATCGACTCACCAAGTCTGCACACTTCCTGCCGATTAAGGAAACGGACAAGTTCTCCACTCTCGCAGACGTCTATCTTAAAGAAGTTGTTTCGAGGCACGGGGTGCCCACATCTATCATTTCGGATCGCGACGCACGATTCACGTCAGAGCTATGGCAAGCAATGCATAAATCTTTCGGCTCAAGGTTAGACATGAGCACAGCATACCACCCTCAGACGGATGGGCAGTCTGAGCGAACGATCCAAACTCTTGAAGACATGCTTCGGGCATGCGTTATCGATTTCGGCAACGGCTGGGAAAAGCATCTCCCTTTGGTGGAGTTCTCGTATAATAATAGTTATCACACCAGCATTCAAGCCGCTCCATTTGAGGCATTGTACGGACGTAAATGCCGGTCACCCCTCTGCTGGGCAGAGGTGGGGGATAGTCAGATCACGGGTCCAGAGATTGTAGTGGACGCCACAGAAAAGATTGCACAGATACGACAACGCATGGCGGCAGCACGCGACCGTCAGAAAGCCTACGCGGACAAGCGTAGAAAGCCATTGGAATTTGAGGTCGGGGACCGGGTTTTATTGAAAGTTTCACCCTGGAAGGGTGTGGTTCGTTTTGGCAAACGGGTCAAACTAAATCCGCGGTACGTCGGACCATTTGAAATTATAGAAAAGGTTGGCAAAGTTGCATACAAGTTGAACCTACCAGCTGAACTCGGGGCAGTTCACAATGTCTTTCATGTATCGAACTTAAAGAAGTGTCTATCAGATGAAAACCTCATCATTCCTTTTAAGGAACTCACTATTGACGAGCGGTTGCAGTTCGTCGAGGAACCAGTTGAAATCACGGACCGGGATGTGAAGGTCCTCAAACACAAGAGAATCCCTCTTGTCCGAGTTCGTTGGAACTCCAAACGTGGCCTAGAGTACACCTGGGAGCGCGAAGACAGGATGACAGAAAAGTACCCCCAATTGTTCGCGAACAGTACAACCACTACTGAGGCTGAAGCTACTACTTCGGAATTTCGGGACGAAATTCCAGATCAACGGGGGGAGGATGTGACACCCCAGGAAAATCAGTGAACAGTACAGTTTACCTAGCTTCCTCAGTGAGTGCATACCAAATTTCGGGACGAAATTTCCAATTAGTTGGGGATAATGTGACAACTCGTACTTTACCGCCTCGTACATTACGTGTAACCATTGAACTAGTGTGATTACGTGATTATATTAATTGAATGAATGTTGTGTTATGTGCATGATGTTTACTATTTGTACATGTATGAATCGGACCGCACAAGCTCACAACACCCACACAAGGCCGTTTGGGCCTTATCCTTGTACACGAGACCATAGGGCAGCCCTATGTTGGGATCGGCCCACTCCCCACTCGCAACACAAAACCGAGTTTAGGGGTTTTGTTTTACTGTTTTTGCAAAACACATAACACACACACAAACCCTAGAAGCTTTGCTCTCTCTCTCTCTCGTTCGTTTGGAACCCGACGGCAAGAACACCCCTACTCGGAATCACTCTCTTTTCCTTCTTTAATCCGGTTAGTGATGATGTTATGTTTTTGATTATTTGTGATATCATGTGATTGTTATCATTCTGTTAGGTGATGTAACTAGGGTGTATGTTTGTAATATTGGTTAAATGTTGATGTTAATTGGATTGTTAATCGGTTCTCATGAATGATTAAGCTATACGGTTACTTGACATGAAATCGGTTATATGTATGTTTGGCGTTATGAGGAATAGTTCGGATGGGTTACTAGTCTGAATGTATGCAAACCGGGTAGAATGCATGATAGCCAATGATTTATGATTCGGTATAGTTTTTATAATAATCTGATTTCTGTTCTTGATGTTAATATGAACATGCTTGATACTCATGATTTGAAGTTGAATGAAATCTGAAATTAACTGTTGATTGATCGAAATTGTGAAACTGCCTAAGTTGTTTGCTAGAATCACGGATAAGTCAATGCAGGAATTATGGAAATCAGTTACACACACACGACACACGGTTGCGACTCAGATTGCGAGTCGAAACCTCGTGGTCACGACTCGAAACCACAACAGCACCAGCCGAGACCACGGTTGCGAGTCCCGTTGCGACTCGTAACCAGACCATGATGAACCGAGACCACCATTGCGACTCGTAACCAGCTGTTGCGAGTCGTAATCTCCAGTTGCGACTCGAGATCGCCGGTTGCGACTCGAGACCACCATTTACACGCACACTGTTGGGCCTTCACTGTCACAGGCCCAATCTATTGAGCCCAACGATTGAATTTGTGGACTGTTTGCTATTGGACTTTTACTATTACAGGCCCAACTGATTGGGCCGGACACTTGGCTATTTGTTTAACTGTTTTGCTTTGGGCTGCTATTGGATACGTGTTCATTGCCATGATCAATACGTGTTAGTAACTTACGTGCTTTATACAAACCTGACTTGCGTAATAACCATGATAGGACGTGAGTGACCATTTACTTGCTACTTGTACTTTCTGTGTATCTGCCGAGCAAACCAAGGTGAGTTCACACAGCCAAGGCATGGGATTCCCGGGTTGGGAATTGGGTTGGATATGTTGATGTTGAAAGAGTTACTCGTACTTACGCATTCTCTAGACTATAGACCATCGTCCTCAGGTTAGTCAGGACACGTTACGTAAAGCCTACGTAACCCAGTATATTTGCCATATGTCTCCCGGGTCGGGAGGACACGTTACGTAAAGCCTACGTAACCCAATACCATTCACTGGCTTCCAGGTCGGAAGGCCACGCTGCGTAAAGCCTACGTAGCCCCACGCGTACCACTGTCCTCGGGGAAGGGCACGTCACGTAAAGCCTACGTGACCCTGTACGTATTCCTGTTCTCGGTAAAGAAGAACACATGGTCGGAAGTTAGTCTAGTAAGTACCGTTAATGAGAAGCCCTCATTAGCCAGGATAAACGTGGGAAGCCCCCACCTTTAGTACACACTAGTATGGGAAGCCCCCACTAGCTATACTTATGCATTACGTTATGAACTTACTTTCTGTGAACTCGCTCAACTAGTTTGTTGATTATTTGCTGCATGCCTTGCAGGACCTTAGGTACATTATGGAGCTTGCACAAGGAAGGAGCAGGTCGTTGTGGGCAGATGGATCATGAACGTTATTGAACTTATAACTTAATTTGGGTTTACTTTATATTGCTTCCGCTACTTAAACGATGTTGGTTTTGAAACATCAATCATGTCATGATGATTTACATTATTTACTTTTATATTAAATGCTATGTTTGATATGATTGATGGCTTGATCCTGGTCATGTCACGCTCCCAAGCGGTGGTACTCCGCGTGTGGATTTTGGGGGTGTGACAATTTTGGTTCGTCTTTTACAACCATCCACGCGCGAACGTGAGGAAAGTTGGTATTACCATTGTTTTGCTTATACTTGTCCAACGCTTTTTTAAACACATCGTCGTCGCTCCACCCGCTACGACGGTCACTTGTATATAATTTATTATATTCCTCGCAAAACCTATTGATAGCCGAGTTCATTTTCCGCCACTTTGAGGAGACCGAGTCGACATCTCGATACGGGCCTTGATCCATAAGGACGAGAAACTTCGCCAATACCTTGGACCAAAACCCCTCACCCAATTGGTTATTACCTATAAAAAACAAACAAAATATATAAAGTGTTAACAAAATAATAAACAAAAAAAATTAAACTGTTAACATAATAATAAACAAAAAATTAAACTTTAAACTAATAAACTAAAAAACCAACTGTTAACAAAAAAAAAATTAAAACTTAAAAAAAACAAACTGTTTAGGCTTGGCTAAGAAAAAAAAATTTAACTTTAAAAAAAATTAAACTTTAAAAAATTTAAACTTTAAAAAATGTAAACTTTAAAAAATTTAAACTTTAAAAAAAATACGAACCTTTTGTTGGGTGGTCAGAAGTGCTAATGAAAGCCTTGGCTAAGGCTTCTTCTTCGATTGGTGTCCACTTAGTCGCCTTCGGTTTCGACGGTTGATCACCCACCACTTGCTTGCCTTTGTTTCGTTTTCCTTTTCCTTTAGGCGGTTGGGTTTCGGGAACAATCTCCACATCGTCTTCGGGTTCGGATTGTTGAAATGGTTGGGTCGGGATCGGTTGAGGTTGAACGGGTGGTGTGGGGATCGGTTGAGGTTGAACGGGTGGGAAATTATAAGCACCCCGCATCATCATTTGTTGAAGGGCTTGATTTTGGGAGAATTGAGCGAATTGGTTTGGCGAGTGTTGGAATGAAGCAAACGCATTTGATGAATATTGCGAGAATTGGTTCGGTTCTAGCGTCAGATAATATCCCGGAACCGAGAAAACATTAGGTTGGGTCGGATTGTTGGGATTGTTCGGGTTGTTCGGATTGTTCGGGTTGTCCGGGTTGTTGAAGGGATCCATGAAATAGTGTAAAAAGGTTTATAATAGTGGAAGAAGGTTTATAAAATAGTGGAAGAAGGTTTATAAAAATTATGTGAGAGAGCGATGAAATTTTGGGGTTAATTTTGTGATTGAAAGTGAAAATGGAATGTAAATATATATATTTTTAAAATCTGACCGTTTGTTTTTTTTTTCAAAAATTGGAATTTTTTTTATAACGGTCACTTTCATTAATTGTGGGCCCACATTTTTGGACCGTCTCAAACGGCGAGAGAGGGACGGAGAAGCCGGGACGCGGGGGGGAAGGGGGGGCGACGGCGAAACGCCAAAAAACATCGGAAACGGGTAGTTTTAGCGCCGGTGGATCGGACGCGAGGTGTAACATAAACTTAAATGATGACGCCGACTTTGACGAAGAGGAGTACGCCGTACAAGAACCGGAGAGTCCACTGGGCCGAGACAAATCAAAGAAGGAGCGGGCCAAGGGGAAAGAAAAGGAAAAGGTGGACCCGAACATGGTTGAGTTTATGGAACACTTAAAAATGTACAACGACGTCTCGGCCCAAAAGACGAAGGCGAAGGAGCGGGCCGTCGAGGAAAAAATCTCGTGTATCGGAAGAAAAGTTACGCGAGAAGGTCCGATTGTCGAATGAGAAAATCCGAATTTCCGATGAAAAAATTCGGCTCAAGGAATGGGAAATAATATCGATGAATGTCGAGGACGAACCCGAGCCGAAACGTTCGATGTTGAAAATATAGTGTATTAATATATCGTTCAGTAAGTCTACAATAAATCTTTATAAATCTCAGAATAGTGTTCAGGATGCTTACTTTTCATTTTTCCTTTTTCGTCCTCGGGAACCGTTTTGATAAACACCACTAGACTTGCAAAAGTACCCTATTTTAGTGAAGTAATCAGTAAATATAAAGACTAAACTCAGCAAGAGAGCAACACGATTTCATTAGCACATTTAGTTATAAAAATGATTTATATACATCTGATTAGATATAAACTCAAGAAAGACTTTCGATTCTCTATAATGAAACAAGAGTAAACAAACACATGTGAATCAAACTTCTAGGACTTATAGAACAAAGAATTATAAACCTTCTGATATCGTCTTGCACACATTTCAGAGCTCAAAACTTGCCTACATCAAATTTAACTCGTTATCATCAACCTACTAATCTACCATCTCTAGGAAATATATAGATGTGTAGATAATAAACTAATATGTTAGATTCATAATAATAAACAACCAATGTACCATCAAACAATTGACATATAACCTTAGTCCTTAGTGTTGGTTTCTTTCTTTTTTTTTTTACAAATTTATCTAGACACTTTACTTCCTGTGGAACAAACTGAGATAAGTCAATAGAAATGTGTGAAGGTTGTAATCCTATAGTTCCCATCCAAAATGTACAACATGTCAAGATATTATATCGATACACCAATGTAACACCTTGTAAAAATCACGTCCAATGATATATTGACACGTGTAATAAACCCCAATAAAGTCAAAAAGTGAATTTAAGAGACTATTTTTTTCGAAAAATCAAAAACTTTGATTGTGAAAGGACTGGAAGTGTTAGCATACCTAAAATAAGTTTCTAAATAACCTCTCATGATAATTATATTCACAAATGAGCCACTTGGCGATCGAGTGTAGCCGTTTGCGGAATAAATGGAAAGCTTGCGCAATAAAGGGTTAAAAGCGTCAACATGTTAATTCTTACCTCTGAGTGACCTTTTGACAAACCGGGAGCTTCATGATATTTGATTATACTCTCGGGAATGCCAATTATTGGCCAACTAAGGCTTTTATGCCTATAAGTAAAGTTACGCGCAACTTTGCAAGTTAGAGGGACTAAAAGTGTCAATATGTTTAATTATACCTCTGAATGACCATTTAGCGAACCCAAAGCATCTTGATGTTTAATAATACATTCAAGAATGTCTAATATGGATTAGATGAGGCTTCAATGCTATTAAATGATGAGATGCACAAGTTTGCGCAATAGAGGGACCTAAAGCGTCAACTTTTGAATCTACGCCTTTCGGTGACCATCTAAGTGAACGAGAGCGTAGTAATATTTAAGTATATTCTTGGGAATGATCAATATGAGCCATGGAAGGCTTGGATATCATTAAACGGCATTTCGCGCTACTTTGCGCAATTAAGGGACTAATTGCGTCAAACTGCAAAAGTATGTCAATTCGTAGGATATCGGACCTTCCGGAATATGGCCATGAGTTAAACATACCCTATTTATTATTTATATAGCTTAGATATAGGCTTGGAGGTGTTTGGTGCGCAAAAATAAACTTTTAAGTCATGCAGGGACTAAAAGTGTCAAAAAGTGCACAAGTTTGCATTTTCGCGCATATCTTGCATTCTGAATATATCCGGACACCCAAAAATTTATGTAAGCACTAAGATATTTTATTTTAATGTTTGGATTGATAAAATTCCATTCGTCGCATAGTTTGAATCGTTTTTCGCGTCCGTCTGTGTTTCGTCGTAATTAGACGAACAACGTGACCGTACGGCCAAACGAACCGACATCCGACATGCTTTTGAGCATGTTTCATGTCCCCTACATTTAGGCATCATGTTAGAGCCTTGAAATGAGGTTAACAGGCCTTAGATGTGTTAGAAACACATTATTATGCAAGCAGGGACCAAAACTGCACTTTTGAAAGATTGTTTGAGCTGTGCAGGCCGTAGGCTACGCCCCCTGCAGCGTAGCCTACGCCCAGGTCTGGGCAGATTCATATTTTCAGCATTTTTGTCATTTTTCAAGGGCTTTTAGGTAAAATTCTCAATACCATGAGCTGGTTTTCAACACCCATTGTATTTAGAAACCTTGGGCACACATGGAGGGCCAAGATTGAAGCTCGGGTTACGAGAAACGATCCTAACGGTTCTTGAAATCCTATATAAACCCACTTGATCTTGGCTTTCATTCACACCTCATTCCATTTCTGCTTGTTCTCTAATTCTTGGAGGATCTTGAGCTACCTCCTTCTGTCCTTTGGACCCTTTGTAAGTGTTCCTTCGTGCTTAGTTTAATTATTTAGCGTTTTAAACCGAAAAGTCAAGCGTTATCGATAAACGCTTTGACTTTTAAACGGTTGAGCTATGGTTCGCAACGAACATGGCTACGTGACCGTAATTAGGTAGGTAATTAACCCTCAAAAGGGCACCTCCTAATTACCACGTTTACTTAGTTTAATTGTCGGGTCAAATAAAAGTCAAACGGGTTAGTTTAAATAAAATTCATAACTAATAATATAGAAGCTATAAAATCAGTTTTGTCACTTTAATAACTTGGTAAATATTAGTTGAACATGCCTAAGCATGATTCAACCCGACAATTCTAAGTATAGGCTCGGCCGGAACCGAAAGTCGCAAAAGTTGACTTTTGCTTTGACTTTCAGTTCTGACCCGATTTAGATTAATTTAGATATGCCTTAGGATTCCATTAAGACCGTATTATAAGTTAGTATAACCCTCCAAGGTTATACAACTTGGTTCCATAGAAATCCTAGTTCATGCATGTTCCCGTTAAATGCCTAAATGTTGACCGTTATGCCCTTTTGACCCTAAACGAGAATTTTGAAAATGTGAGAGGACAATAATCTTTATTACTAATTTATAAACTTGTCCCTAAAATTTGACATCAGTTTGAGGTCTAGATTAGGAGTTATGCTCAATAGCGTAATTAGAAAGCCTTTTATTAATTAAACGGCGTAATTAGCGTATATCCTATCTAAACCCAATTTTTGATACCAAACTTTTTACCTACTGATATAAAATAATATTTTGGGATTTTTAAAGATTTTTATTTATTTTTAGACTGAGCATAACATAGGGTTCTAGGCTTGATTCGGTAATTGCCGGTTTTGCCCTTTTGGGCTATAAAATGAGTTTTACAAATCCTTTTGACCCCAAACCTTGTTCTACTGATCTAATATGATAAATAAAATATTTTGAGCCTTCTGGAATAATAAAAATATCAGCTTTCTATACAAAACCCGGAAATGGCTCTAAATCGCCTTTTTAAGCGTTTTTAACTCATAGTATGTATCGAAACTAGTTTAAATATATAAGGGTTGATGCCTACTGATATTTTCAGTAAATTTCTATATTTTAACAGTAAGCAAAAGTTTTAAACTCAGATTCTCTGTTTTGCCCTTTTTAAGCCTATGTGGAATTACCAAAATGCTCCTACGGTGCATAGTATGGTTATAATTAATAAATTTCACATATATATGATACCCTACTGTTATGACTTATTAAATTAAGTATAATTACTGATTTAATTAGACCTGTAACTCAGAATAACATTTAATCCCTTTTATAACCTTTAAAATGACCAAAATACCCCCACGGGGCATAAATTGGTCTTAATCTCGTTTTTGGCATAATGGAAGGTATCCTACTGATATCACAACATATTTAAGGCATATTAACTTAGGAAATTTGTTCATGACTCTTGTGGTTACCCGTTACGCACTTTCCGCGTTCGGATCGGCTTATGTAACTAGTTTGCATAAATTAGCCGAGACGGGTCAAACCTTATCATTTTTATCTCAAAATCCAGAATGTGTTTAGTTTACCCTTATTACACAAGTATACAAGCTTGTCGGGTCTAAACCACATTCTAATCCGGTTCTCGCTTAATCATGCGTTTTGAACCGTATCCACCTTTAAAAACTAACCGGTCTAAGCATAGGCTTAATTAAAGACCCGTTAGGAATCTAATAGGTTATTAAAAACCTTCGTTCCAGATTTAGGAGCCCAGTAAAAGCTATCTGTACTTGCTTGGTGGTATACGGCTGGGATAAACTTTATAAATTTGCTCAGGTAAATACTTTTAACTTATTTTCCCTTATACGGGCTTGGGGTACGGTATATAAAATACCGCTTGGTCGGGCAATTGACCTTAACTCATTAGTAGTTGAGTATTATTAATGTGACCCATTTAAAAATTCGTTTTGTTTGTTTTACGCCTTTGGGAGTTTAATGACCATGTCCCGGATATCCTTGGCATCATTCATGAAATGGCCACGACCTTGACACGCGGGTGTAGGCGTACACCCGACAGTGTGTCCATAATTATTAAGGTATAACCACTGGTTTCCCGCCGTGGGTTTATACTATGTGGTGTGTCTATTAATCTTAAACTCGGCACGAACCGGGCGACTAAACGCATAACAAACATGTAATTCTTTTACAAGTTTAAAATTTATTAATTATCCCAAGTTATAAAAAGTTTTGTGCCATGTGCATTCAAATCAATTTTTAAAACATTTTCAAAATAAGTCAGTTAAATTGTATTTACCAGTGAAAACTGACGTATTTTCCAAAAAGGCTAAGTGCAGGTACTAATCGGAATAGGCTGGCTACTCCTAGCATCAATAAAGAGTCTCGCAAGCTTAAGATGCCTAAAGTCTGTTGAACAATATTTCATTTATCTTTGATCCGCCTGTGGATCCTTTACTTTCCGTTTGTAATACTTTGATATTACTTTATATCGGTTTGTAATATATTCATCTTTTGCTTCCGCTGTGCATTTAAGTTGTGTTGTTTGACTATGACGATATCAACTACGTCACGATACTCCCCACCAGGCCCACCGGTGACACGTGGAAAATAGGGGTGTGACAACCAAGAATGGTCTCGTCTTTAGACTTTAATGACTAAATCACAAAATGTGAAACTTTGAGACTGGTTAATGGTGATCAAGAGTCAATACAACAAGATCAATTTAGGAGCACTCTCTACATTTCTGTAACATCAATCCCTTCTTTTTCACATAAATTTTCGTAAAATAGATCTTGACTTTCTGCAATCATTACCTAAAATCTATCTGCATACAAGAAGAATCTTATAGCAAATAAAACCTCAACTATGAATACCATTGAACCACCATAAAACTACATTTCACATAACAATCAAATCACTACTGTATTAACACTGCCAAAATCCAACTAAATCACAAAATCTAAAAATTTAATGATAACAGAGTTTAAATACAATATCATATCATTTTGGAAACAAAAACAGATCTTAAATTTGTGTAGTTGTCACCTAATCTATTTGCCCACATATACAATCAAAACACAAATTAAATTCGCACATCTATAGAAAACCCTAAGCATTGGATAAAATCAAAAACTAAAAATAATTCACCATAATTAAACTATATTTCATACAATGATCACATCTCCACAATACAAACACCTTCATAACCTAACAATAACAAAGTTTAAATGCAAAATCAAATAGTCAAACAAAACCTAATCTCAACAAATACTGAACCAAATTCATTCGTAAGAACTTCTAAACAAGAATTTAAGGGAATTGGAGACGGTTAGACTTACGATTAAACAAAATGCTAGAGAACGTCAGTAGAAGAATAATGCTTACAACAGCAAACAATGGCGAATCAGATGGTGCTTACAGCTGCTGCGAATCAAACGGTGCTTATGGTTCTGAACGGTGGTGTTACGGTTGTGAACGACGGTGCTTCGGTCATCGATGATTGTTGAGGGAGAAGGACGATTGTAACACCCCGACCGCGTAATACAACAAACCGCGGTGGAAACGTCGGGGAGTCATGTCACAGAATCATTGTTTCATAACACATGGTATTCGAAGTTTTGTTTTATTTGATTAATAGATCACATTGTTTTGATACAAACCAAATAAGTACAAACAATTGTCTTTCAAGTTTTAAAGTCACTAAGGCACGAGTCCATCCTATGTGTAGCATGTGTCAACAATCATCACATAATAGAAACTGAAACATATGTGAAAATAAAACGTCAGCATAAAAATGCCTATGAGTAACATAGATTTTAGTGAATTAAATTCATGGCTTTGGATATCATAAGAAAAGATTTTATGTTTACAAAGATGGCCATGAATCCTTGATAAAAGTTTGGTTTCTAAAATACTTTGTTTTGATACAAAGGTTTGTAGTATATACAAAATATACCTTGATTTTGAAATAATAGGATAAGTAATATATCAAAATATAACTTGGTTTTGAAATAATAGAATAAGTAGTATATCAAAATATACTTTGGTTTTGAAATAATTGAATAAGTAGTATATCAAAATATACTTTGGTTTTGAAATAGTTGAATTGATAGTATATCAAAATAAACTTTGGTTCATGAAATAATAGATTTGGAACTATATAAAAAATATACCTTGGTTTAGGAATGAAAGCATCGGTAGTATATCAGAGTATACTTTGGCTTGAAAATAGCATATCAAACTATGCTTTGGTTTGAAAATAGCATATCAAACTATGCTTTGGTAGTATATCAAAATATACTTTGGTTTAGGAAATAACAGAATCGGTAGTATATCAAACTATACTTTGGTAAACAATATCACATTAGTAGCATATCAATCTATGCTTTGGAAGTATATCGAAATATACTTAAATTGTGATTTGGTAGTATATCAACTATAGTTTGGTTTAAGAAATTAAATAAAAGATTAGTTCTTTATGGCTTAGTTGGAAAACCTTTGTAAAACACATTGTGGACGTCTGGCAATACATTCAAACCTTAGTATATCAAACTATACTTTAGTGACTATAGATTTACCACGAAGGCAAAATCTATTTGGTTTAAACTTGGTTTCTGACATTCCCTAAAACGGGAATGGGGTGTTAAGTCCTATAGCGCTATATCGTACTACCAATCAGCTTGATCATTGTTAATGAATGTATAAGAATATAATACGCAGCAACAATACTCTTACAAACTTTGAAAATCATTCTATAAGCCATAGGTAATGGTTTCAATTCGTTAAAGGATAAGTACTATGTATGTGAAATCATATAGCTTTGAAATCATGAAAATAATGAATAGGCACATATGAATCACCCCAAATCATTTAGCAAAACATAAAAGAGGGGATTTATGTACTCACTTGGGATTGCAAAGTATCCTTGAATCAAGGGAAATATCAAAGCTTCCAACGTGTCCTAATGTGTCCTAACATCAGGTAACTATGTTAAAGTAACAGTACATAATTGGGGGAATCGGATAGAATGAGGTCTTGTAAACCAAATGAGTGTTGGAACTCATATGAAACGGTTTAACAAAGTCTACATTCTGATTTGGAATGAATCCTAAGTGCTTTTGACCCGTTATGACCCGTTAAGGTAGTTTATGCTACTTTAACGTGTCATTTGCGTAATTACGCGTTTGGATGGTTAGACAAGTCCTATGATAAGTCTTAAATGCCCAAACATGTTTGAAAATGTTATTATATTAGTTTATATGTCAAAAAGTTGGTCACATATGCTTAAAGTGAATTTATGAGTAAAAAGGGCATTTTGGTCATTTTCTAAGGGTATAATAATGACTTATCATATAACTAACCAAACGAAGTGACCATAAGGTATAACCTTAAGAGGTTATTCTCTATACAACTATGGTCACAAATATGTGTTTGGTCGGATCCTAAGATCAACCAAACGGGTCGGATTCGAAAGCCAAAGCGGTGGTCAAACCGCTCGACTTACGACCCTAAATAAGCACTAAACTAGAAGTGACGAGTTAAACATGTCAAAACATGTTTAACTAAGTTATAACACAGATTTGGTATCAAACTTAGTGTTTTGATACCCAAAAATAGTTCCGTCGTAAAATGTACATAATTGTGCATTTTGACCGAAACTTTGACTCGTCACTTCGACTAGTAAACGTGGTAATCAGTAGGTATAATCGCAGGGGGTTATAACCTTCGTGATTACGATCATGTTGCAAAGTTCGATTGAACTTTGATTTGACCAATTCATGGTCAAAACGGAAAGTCAAACTGTTTGACTCTCAGCTTAAATAGCTGAAATAAATAAAAAAGACTGGATAGAACACTTACTTGTGTTCTAGGATGAAAGAAAACTCAGATGGGAGGCCTCCAAATATGGTAGCAACTCCACTTAGAGTAATTGAGATGAGAAAGAGCAAATGAGCAAGTTTTTGGGCAGATTTTGATGGGTATTTATATTAGTTGTGAAGCCATAAGATCTTGCCATGTGTCTAGGAGTGTTGCCCAAGGATTTATGTGATCACAACAAGTGTGTGGACAAGACTCAAAGCCTTGGAGATCACACAATATTGCCCACAATAAGGAAAAACTAGTTAAAAATACAAGAGCTGCAGCTGTATAGAACCTTCTGTCGAAACCCACTTCTCGCGTCGCGTGACCAGAGCCACCCTGGGTTGTCGTGTGGCGCGACCATGTATGGTCAGACTTTCAAAAATTGTCAAAAATCGTCCCTGCAGCCTTTTTAATGCATTTTTGACGCATTTAACCCCAGTTAACCCAATATTCAGGCTTTTCAAGGACGTTAAAGCATAGGGGACTTGAAATTAGCTTGGAAACATCGTGGATGTCGGTTCATTCGACTGTACAGTCACGTTTTTCGCTTTATTACGACGAATGCTCAAACGGACGTAAAAACGACCGAAATTACGCAACGATGATATTTTTGCATTCTCATCACTAAAATACAAGATTTTAGTGATTACAAAAATTTTTGGATGTGCATACATGTTCCGTATTAAGAAATACACGAATCGACAAACTTCCGGAGTGTACGTTGCGTTAAACTGATTACGTTTGCGTAATAGTTTACGTAAAACTTCCAGAAAAACTTCTCGAGAGTTCGAAATCGTACAAGGATTGAAATTTGTAAATGTCACACGTAATTATACAATCTCAGATATGAAACACAAGATTTCATTAGATTTGAAATTGCTCGGAATTGTACAATGGTCGTAAAGGCACAAAAGTCACAAAGATTTCCGATTGCTTGAAGGAGAAGATGAAGAGCTCTCTATGTTGTTTGGGGATTTGGGGAGGGAATATGATTGGGGGGTGTGTAGTTCCTTGAAAATAATACCCTTGCTCTTTTAATTTAGGTTTCCTCCCTCATTTAATCTCAGCCACTAATCTTAGCCTTTAATTTAGTATAATCTATGGATGGAAATTGTTCTTAGTGTTCTCACATATATATGTAGGGAGGGTTATCTTGAGAACGCTAAATAATGCGAGAAACATGAGAACGTATGAAAAAACCAATAATACCCAAAAAATTTTAATACAACACTCATTGTAATTAAAACACAACATCAAAAAAAAGAATTTACAACATCAAATAATACATTTTTGTCCTCTCAAAATCACTCTTATTAGATTTTTTACATATGTGTAAATGGCAAACTTACACATGTGTAAACTTTCTTTATTTAGGAATTCACTTAAATTTAAACGTGTAAATCAAATTTCTAACATTGTATTCGAATAACAATGATAAGTGTAAATTTTTTTTTTTTGAATTTGAATTGTTTTTGACCAAGTTCTCGTTGTTTTTTTTTTATTCGTTCTCACAATTTTCACAATATTTAGCGTTCTCATTTAAACATTCCCCTATATATATACATATATATACATATATATACAGGGGAGGGCTATATAGAAAACCCTAAAATTTTAAGAAAACTCTGAAAACTCCCATTTTTACCCAACCTCCCGACGTTTTTTTTTTTTTTTTTTTTTTTGAAAAAAATAACACATGTAATATACATGTTTTTAAGAGTTTTGGGCCAAAAAAAACAAAAAAGCGCCGAATGGATGTTTTAAAAAAAAATAAACAAATTTCAGCAATGTCCGGGTAACTAACATGTGTTAGGCAACAAAGGCTGAAACTTGCTGAAATTTGTTTTTTTCTTAAGATTCCTTCGGCGCTTTTTTGTTTTTTTTTTTTTTTTTTGCCCAAAACTCTTAAAAACATGTATATTACATGTGTTATTTTTTTCAAAAAAAAAAGTCGGGAGCTTTGAGTTTCCCGGGTTTTCTCAAAATGGAGGGTTTTCTACCTAGCTTTATCCTATATATACATATATATATATATATATACATATATATATATATACGCATATATATATATAGGGGAAGGTTCATTTGAGAAGAAATTTAATGTGAGAAGAAAAAGAAGAAAAGACATATTAGTAAAATGCTATTTCATTTATAACTCATACTAGGTTATCACCCGCGAACTTCGCGGGTAGAAAAATTTACTTTATATTAATCGAGTTGTGTCATTAAATAAAATAAAAATACATGTTTTCAAACGTAATTTTTTTATAATTGTTTTGAATTGAAAGTTGTAGTCAATGGGTTGCGAGTAAGGTCAGAAACTTCGGGCAAGAACCGGAGGCAAAAACTTGCCTCTCTGAACGACCCATGAAACAAAAAAAAACTTTTATTTTTTATAATAAAATATACACATGAAGTTGTTCGAACCTGCAAAACAAACTCATTTAATTAAATTTAGAAGTTAATAGTTTAAATTAGAAAATATAAACAACAAAAACTTTGTTCATTAAAATATACACATGAAGTTGTTAACCTGAGCTTCACCAACATCTCTGCATCATCGACATCGCAGAGTACATCCAAAATCATTTAACATCCTAAACCTGTAACAACCACCCAGATAAGAGACTTAATCTTCCAAGTACCTCGAATGGTTTGTCGGATCGTTCAAAATCCAGTATGTTTAACGCAACTTCACAGCTCTATGAAACAATCGGCTCTGGATCTTTGGAGAATTCCTCAAATAGAGATATACATTGGTCATCTACAAAAATGGTTTATTAAGGTCAGAAACATCAAGTTTTTCATAAAAGTGTCCCGAGTCAACCCAACACAGCCGTTTTGACCCTAAAAACCATGTTTGACTACCTACCCAATATAGTCCATTTTCCACAAAATATTATTAAAAAGTATAGTAGATTTTAGAAGCATGGTTACCTTATATTTTTGGTTTTAAAAATGTGGCAACTCTCTCTCTATCCTCTTTTCTTTGTGTTAAATTATTCTTTTTTTCCTTTTCCTTTCAGTTTTTCGTTCAGAATATAATTCAGATTATAAGAACCTCTCATTTTTTATACTTAAATGTGAATCTAATTGTTCAAACTTATTTGTCTACAATCAACAAAATCTCATATAACCAGCAATTTCATGCACAATCAAAGGTGTCACAATCAAACACAAACATAATTCAATCTACACATTTCTCAAAACACAATCTCTAACATCACTAACCTGTAGCAATAATTCAAAACCCTAACTAATGTGTTGTGCACTCACTAATATCTGCTACACATGTCTCACTTATTCATCTTCACAACTTCAAACACACCTTATCTAACACCTTATGCCAATCAACAAAATCTCATATATACATAAACCTTAAATATTACTCAAACACATCTTATTTAATGAATCAAAATAAAAACACATAAACCTTGAATATTACTCAATTTATGACTACTATCCCACAAAACAAAAGTTTGTCAACAAATTATACTAACTTATGCAATGGTAAACCATAAAAATAAAAAATTAATTTAGATGATTAGCCTTGCAGAAAACCCAAATCGGGAAAGTTTACCAGAATCGTTAACGAAAAAAATCAGACTCAGATTGGGTTACTCAAGCAGATATTAATCACGAAAAAATCAGACTCAGATTGCCATTACTTCAAAATTTTAATTTAAAATAATGATTGACTTCAAAATTTAAAATTTAAAATTTAAAATCTGAAAATCAAATCACTAATATCCAACCCCGTAAATCAAGCAAACTTATTAGGAAAGTCTAACCTTTCAAATTTAAATTCAATTTACAGTTTCGAAATTTAAAATCAAACATATTAATGGCAAACTTTCAAATCTAATAAGTTCTGTTCAAACTTATTTGTCTACAATCAACAAAATCTCATATAACCAGCAATTTCATGCACAATCAAAGGTGTCACAATCAAACACAGACATAATTCAATCTACACATTTCTCATAACACAATCTCTAACATCACTAACCTGTAGCAATAATTCAAAACCCTAACTAATGTGTTGTGCACTCACTAATATCTGCTACAAATGTCTCACTTATTCATCTTCACAACTTCAAACACATCTTATCTAATACCTTATGCCAATCAACAAAATCTCATACATCAATCAGCAATATAATGCACAATCAAAGACCTCACAATCAATTTCAAACATCAATCAATATACAAAATTTCTCAAGGCACAAATTTTAATATCACTAACCTAATGCGCTACTACTCAATAATGTGTCGGTGCCATGAAAAAACATCATAACGTTAACTAATGTGTTAACTTACCAAGGCTCATGGCTGTATATTTTCCCAATGTTGTTTGTCCGACGCATCGTCACAAATCTAACAACCGAATCAATCAAATTATTAGTTAAAACCCAATAAACAAAGTATACTAATATCATATCCCGTAAATCAAGCAAACTTATTAGGAAAGACTAACTTTTCAAATTTAAATTCAATTTACAGATTCGAAATTTAAAATCAAACACATTAATGGCAAACTTTCAAATTTAAATTTAACATAATAATTGACTTCGAAATTGAAAATTTAAAATCAAACACAATAATGGTTTATTTCAAAATTTAAATTTAGAATATGGATTAACTTCAAAATTTAAAATTTAAAATCTGAAAATCAAATCACTAATATCTAATCCCGTAAATGAAGCAAACTTATTAGGAAAGTCTAACCTTACCAAGCAAAACCAACCGACATGGTACCAATTTACAGCAATATCAAGCATATCTCTGTCCAACATAGTTGCAGCCAAAAACTCCGGACCATCCAAAATAAACACCTAATGAATCAAAATAAAAGCACATCCCTAAAATTACAAATAATATAGTCAAAGCATCTCATAAAAAAACATCAGGATTTCAAAGCATTCAAAATTTAAAATCAAACACAATAATGGTTTACTTCAAAATTTAAATTTAAAATAATGATTGACTTCAAAATTTAAATTTAAAATAATGATTGACTTCAAAATTTAAAATTTAAAATCTGAAAATTAAATCACTAATATCCAATCCCGTAAATCAAGCAAACTTATTAGGAAAGTCTAACCTTTCAAATTTAAATTCAATTTACAGATTCGAAATTTAAAATCAAACACATTAATGGAAAACTTTCAAATTTAAATTTAAAATAATGATTGATTTCAAAATTTAAAATTTAAAAATCAAATCACTAAGGAAACATACCAAAAATATAGGATCATATTCCCCAATCAACTTTAACAACAAATGAGAGTTGTTTTTAGGATCCATAACTGCAAAGGAAGTAACCATTGTTTTAAAAAATATATAATGGTAATATATTTATAGAAACAAAGTCTATTTACAGAAACCGAATCATAATTCCGAATACAAAAATAATCTTTAACAACAGTAATCTGATTATAGAAACAAAAACAACTTTAAAATTGAAATCAAAGGCATCTTTAAAGAATTAACAACTAACTAAATACAAAAATTATAACTCAATGACTCACGATAAATCATCATCAATAACTTTAAGACATTGACATATGAAAGTTGTTCTCCCCACAATAAGGTTGCAAAATCATATGGTATTTCCTATCAATCGAAACAAAAAAAAAACATATAAGTTGCAATAACTTATTGTGTGCACAAAACTGAAAACTTAAGAAACATACCAAAAATATAGGATCATAGTCCCCAATCAACTTTAACAACGAAGGAGCGTTGTTTTCATGATCCATAACTGCAATGGAAGTAACCACTGTTTAAAAAAATATATATAACGGTAATCTATTTATAGAAACAAAGTCTATTTACATAAACCGAATCATAATTTCGAATACAAAAATCATCTTTAACAACACTAATCTATTTATAGAAACAAAAACAACTTTAAAAAGAAATTAAAGACATCTTTAAAGAATTAACAATTAACTAAGTACAAAAATCATAACTAAATACAAAGAATTATAACTCACAAAACAAACCATAAGAACTTCAAAAGATAATCACATAAAATTTCAAATTAACACCTAAAGACAAAAATAAAAAAGAAAGACTATACATACCAAAAAACAAACAACACCAACAAAACTGAACTAACCTGTTTTTGGTCGACGAACAATTCGAAAAATATAGGATCATAGTCCTCAACCGACTTTAATAACAAAGGAGCGTTGTTTTCATTATCCATAATTGCAAAGGAAGTAACCATTGTTTAAAAAAAATATAACGGTAATCTATTTATAGAAACAAAGTCTATTTACAGAAACCGAATCATAATTTCGAATACAAAAATCATCTTTAACAACACTAATCTATTTATAGAAACAAAAACAGATTTAAAAAGAAATTAAAGACATCTTTAAAGAATTAAAAACTAATTAAATACAAAAATTATAACTAAAATACAAAAAATTATAACTCACAAAACAGTGCAAGATATACATTTTCTTCAACTTCTCATAGGAACCCATTCAATAGTTCCTTGTAGGGGAAAGAGTCTGAAAGAAGCTCTTCACCTAAAATTACAAAACACAAAAAGTTTGTGAGATATGCAACTCGAGTACAAAAACAATAGTCAAAGACTCGAAGCATCCCTAATATTACAAATAATATAATCAAAGCATCTCATAAAAAAAACATCAAGATTTCAAAGCATACAAAATTTAAAATCAAACACAATAATGGTTTACTTCAAAATTTAAATTTAAAATAATGATTGACTTCAAAATTTAAAATTTAAAATCTGAAAATCAAATCACTAATACCCAATCCCGTAAATCAAGCAAACTTATTAGGAAAATCTAACCTTTCAAATTTAAATTCAATTTACAGATTCGAAATTTAAAATGAAACACATTAATGGAAAACTTTTAAATTTAAAATTTAAATAGAAACCTTAATTCCGGAAAAATTATCATACTAAAAATAAATCACTAAAATTTAAATTTGAGGTTTCAAAAAAAAAAAAAAAATCATTAACAAAATTTAAAATTGCTCAAAAATATAAATTTAAAATTTGAATTCCGGAAATAGAAACCCTAATTCCGGAAAATAATCATACTAAAAATAATTCACTAACGAAATTTAAAATTGATCAAAATTTATAAAATTTAAAATTTAAATTCCGGAAATATAAATAGAAACCTTAAAATTTTAAATTTGAGGTTTCAAAAAACGTAACACCATTTATTTATAGAAACATAAACCTTAATTCCGCAAAATTATCATACTAAAAATAAATCACTAACAAAATTTAAAATTGCTCAAAATTTTAAATTTAAAATTTAAATTAGAAACCTCAAAATTTAAAATTTAAAATTTGAATTATAGAAATTATATCACTAACATCCAATGCCATAAATTATCATACTAAATATAAATCACCATTTATTTGCTATAAGTTTAAAACAAAATAAAAAAAGATAAATATCAGTTTACTTAAAATATGATTAGTAATTAGAATATAGGATCATAGTCCTCAATCGACTTTAATAACGAAGGAGCATTGTTTTCATTATCCATAACTGCAAAGGAAGTAACCATTGTTTAAAAAAATATAACGGTAATCTATTTATAGAAACAAAGTCTATTTACAGAAACCGAATCATAATTTCAAATACAAAAATCATCTTTAACAACACTAATCTATTTATAGAAACAAAAACAGATTTAAAAAGAAATTAAAGACATCTTTAAAGAATTAAAAACTAATTAAATACAAAAATTATAACTAAAATACAAAAAATTATAACTCACAAAACAGTGCAAGATATACCTTTTCTTCAACTTCTCATAGGAACCCATTCAATAGTTCCTTGTAGGGGAAGGAGTCTGAAAGAAGCTCTTCACCTAAAATTACAAAACATAAAAAGTTTGTGAGATATGCAACTCGAGTACAAAAACAATAGTCAAAGACTCGAAGCATCCCTAATATTACAAATAATATAGTCAAAGCATCTCATAAAAAAACATCAAGATTTCAAAGCATACAAAATTTAAAATCAAACACAATAATGGTTTACTTCAAAATTTAAATTTAAAATAATGATTGACTTCAAAATTTAAAATTTAAAATCTGAAAATTAAATCACTAATATCCAATCCCGTAAATCAAGCAAACTTATTAGGAAAATCTAACCTTTCAAATTTAAATTCAATTTACAGATTCGAAATTTAAAATGAAACACATTAATTGAAAACTTTTAAATTTAAAATTTAAATAGAAACCTTAATTTCGGAAAAATTATCATACTAAAAATAAATCACTAAAATTTAAATTTGAGGTTTCAAAAAAAAAATCATTAACAAAATTTAAAATTGCTCAAAAATATAAATTTAAAATTTGAATTCCGGAAATAGAAACCCTAATTCCGGAAAATAATCATACTAAAAATAATTCACTAACGAAATTTAAAATTGATCAAAATTTTAAATTTAAAATTTAAAATCCGGAAATATAAATAGAAACCTTAAAATTTTAAATTTGAGGTTTCAAAAAACGTAACACCATTTATTTATAGAAACAAAAACCTTAATTCCGCAAAATTATCATACTAAAAATAAATCACTAACGAAATTTAAAATTGCTCAAAATTTTAAATTTAAAATTTAAATTAGAAACCTCAAAATTTAAAATTTAAAATTTGAATTCTAAAAATTATATCACTAACATCCAATGCCATAAATTATCATACTAAATATAAATCACCATTTATTTGCTATAAGTTTAAAACGAAATAAAAAAAGATAAATATCAGTTTACTTAAAATATGATTAGTAATTAGAATACACATAAATGTACCAAAAATATCGGTTCATCTTCATCAATAAGCTTTAAAAATGAAGGACTGTTGTGCAAGGGATGCATATCTGAAAAATATATATGAAGGTTTTTAAAAAAATAAAACGGTAAAGTATTTATAGAAAAACAATCAATATTCCTAAATCAACAATCAATAAGCTTTAAAAGATAATTGAATCAATTGAGAAACTTCCAAATTCAAAAATAAAAAGAAACGGTTTAAAAAAAATAAAAAATATTTATTTTTTAGAACCAAAATCAATATTCCGAAGACAAAAACATTATACCGGATGAAAAAATATCAGACCACTGTAAATCTTCATCAACACAATCAAAAAACATCGGACACAATCAAAACATATCATCATCAACAACAAACTAAAAGACTGTAAATAAAAATATGAGTAACATGAGAACAAAATTAAAACATCAACAAAATATCATTTCATATGATTGGAATCGGATAATGCAAGATCATCATCAACAAACAACCAACAAACAACGAAAAAAAAAGAAATACCGAACAGAAAGGATAAAATCAAACCTACACAAACTAAAAAAAAAAAGAAAACAGCTATAACATTTAACTAACCTCTGTTGTTTCATGAATGATCGGAGTCCGATTTTATCCAAGATTTAGGGTTCCACATGAAAAACAAAATCAACAAAAATCAGTAACTTTGATATATGTAGATGATGATAATAAAACCTCTAATCTTGATTTTATTTGCAAAAAAAAAAAAAAAAACAGAAAGATAAATGTTCAATCGCTAGATTAAAGATACACAATAGATAAACAACAAATTAAAACAACATACCTTCAATTTTTATGATCAGATCTACAAAGTTTAGGACAAAGAAGATGTTAATAGCATTCGACACAATCTTTATAAAATCAAGTTTCTATAGAATTGAATAACATAAATAAAGTAGATTTAGGATCGATTGTGTAGATTACAATCGTAAAACAAAGAAATCAGAAACAATAAAATCAAAAACATAGAAACATACCTTTGATTGGTTAATAGGATTGATTTGTGTGAAGAAGATGATGTTGCAGAGATTTGGCTATGGTTTAGAATTGAGGATCTTGGTGGTGGTGATAGGAGAGAGGATGCAACTTAGTTTTTTAAGGTTTGTAAAGTGTGTGCAAGAAGAATGAAAAAAAAAGGAAATATATACTATGACCCGAATTCGAAAAACCCGACCCAACTCAATTCGGATCCCGCCTTTTTTCCTTGGAATCGTGATTGTACAAAGCAAATTGGGATTTCCCTCCTAAACCAAATTGCCACATCAGCCTAGATGGCCAAAGACAAAGGACACATAGCCCAAATCCATCTCATTTATATATATATATAGATCATTAATTTTTCTCTCTTTAATTAGTTAGTCAACTATTTATTAATTATCCTACATATAATCTACAAAACCTACACATATCAAAAATTTTCCTACATATTCCCTACACATTACAGAATTTTATCCTACACAGTCGAAATTTATCCTACACACCTCGAAATATATCATACACAACTCGTGATTTATCCTACACAACTAGTAATTTATTCTACACTTTAAATTAACTTGTTTTTTTTTATTTGAAAAAAGTATATATTTTGAAAAGGAGTTACAAATTTAATTTAACTAGTTATTAAATGAGAAGAATACACATTAATGATTTAGTAAGTTTACCAATATACCCTTATATTAAAATTAAATACAAATATTAAATGAAGTAAAATGAAGCATTCTTATTGGTTGAAACTTCTTCTTTTTTCTTCTTACAAAAAAAATCTTCTCATTTGAACTCTCCACTATATATATATACATATATATATATATACATATATATATACATATATATATATATGTATATATATAGGGAGGGTTCTTGGGGAACACTAAAAAGTGGGAAACCGGGGAACGCTCTTAAAAATTCAATTTAACATGTTAAAAATCAATGTTTTAAAAGATCGATGCTTTCCTTATAAATACGTGTGGAAGCATTTTTAATAAAAACATCAAAAACTAAAAATATAAAAAAATGTTTAAGGTAATGGAGGTGGGATTGGTGTAGAGACCCAAGCTCGAGTTCGGAGTGGATTAAGCTTTATAATCTGATGCAGATTCTTCAAGTGGTCAACTTAACAAAAGCAAAAGACGAGTAGGTGTGGGAGAATGATGACGGGTTACAATTTTCGACCAGAAGCATTAGGAACGAGTTTGCCTTTAGATCCTCGATTCCTAGCGATGGTGGATTTTTCAAGTGGAACGCTTGGGCCCCGCTGAAGGTCAATTATCTAGCTTGGCGGGTCGAATTGGGGAGAGTGGCGACTATGGTGTCGCCTAGAAAAGGGGGGCTGACTATTCCAGACTTGGTATGTTCTCGATGCGAACTTCACAACGAAACGTGCGATCATATTTTCGCTTCTTGTTTGTTGGCTAGGAGTCTCTCGTAGATTTTTTTAGATGTTTAAGGATTCCGGTGTTGTGTGACGTGGATTCGATAAGCGATATCCTATCCCATGTCTAAGAACCAGGGGCGGACCTATTAACAAACATCGGGTTCCCTGGAACCCATTCGGTTTTTAAATTTTAGTGCAAATATATATATATATATATATATATATATATATATATAACAAACTGAAAAGGAACCCATAAGTAAAATATAAAGGGAACCCATAAACAAAAAACATTGGTTCTCCACTGGTTAATCCGCGTTATTCTTCCCAAGATACCCGGGTTTAAATCCCGTATGAGGCAATTATTTCTATTTTTATTTTTTCTTTAATGTAAGACCCATTTAGGGTTACAGCAAAAAAAAAAAAAAAAAAAAAAAAAAAAAAAAAAAAAAAAAAAAAACAGAGAACAAGTGAACAACAGTCATCAGCGGTGCCTTCACCTTCAGCGACCACCTCCGCTCGCTCCGGCCGTCCTCCTCCAGTTTACTACACTTTACACTCTGGCAAGTCTTTCTTTCAATGTTGTAACTGCCACGTTAAACACCTCAATTTTTAGGATTTTTTTCCTGTTTTTTATGGATTATAGATACATGTATAGATAGGATCGCAAGACCCATGATTTGCTTGTTAGCCCAGTTGCTGTTTTTTATTAGAAAAAAAGATTGATTTTTCTTTTACCCTTTTGGTTTTTGCTTGTGGGTATTTGTGGAATCTTGATTATTGATGATGGAGGTTTTTGCATGGGGGTGTAAATGTGTAAGTAGTGGTGTATGTTGTGGGGTTTTGATGGTGTTGTTTGGTTTAATAATGCCCTGAATGTGTTTTAGATGATGATTGTTTGTGAATCAGATCTTCTGTTTGAAAGTTAGGTTATGTTAGAGGAACTTAAGTGTGCTAGTTATGCCCCCTTTGGTCATTAATAGTTTGTGGTGACAAATGTGGTTGATATGGAATCTTGTTGAATGTAGGTGAGATGGGGATTTCCTTTTTTGCTTGATTGTATGATCAAGATGTCACTTATTTAATTAAAGTGGAACTAAAGTTACTGAATTTGATATGTTTAGGAGGGTGTGTGCTTATTTGAACTAATGATTGGTAATAATTAATAATTTCAATGATTAAGAAATTAGGGTTAGTAGCAGGCATCAGTTACACGGAAGTCGAACGTGTTTTATTCTCTGCTTGTGTTGTTTGTGTGTTGCTCAGTTACCATGTTAACAAACAACGAATCTGGCACAACGCATCCTCAGTTTATTTGGGATAGGAATGCAACGAAGCGTTATAGAAAAAAAAGTTGATAAAGCTGCCCGACCCGAAAACTCTAAAGTCGAGTCGATCGAAATTCGAGCACCTAAAAAAGTGAACCCAGTAGATAAAAATCCTGGATCCGCCACTGCTAAGAACAAGTGGGTTCGAAGAGGTGAAAAAAAAAACAATCCATATGGTGGTGTTAGGCTGCATTTGGAGGCTATGGCTGGCCTGAAACAAAAAACAGTTTAAAGATAATATGGTTTCGGTCAATAGGATCATCGACGACATCAAGGAAGATACGTATTTGTGGTTTAAAAACAGGGCAAGGAGCAATGCAGTGTCATGGAATAGTTGGTTAGATTTTGATCTTCAGTCGTTTGTATGTACTTTTTGCAGCTCCTTGCTTTCAGTGTATTAATATATAGTTGTTGTTGATAAAAAAAACTAACTAATTATCTATAACTTTGTTAAAGATGAGAGAATTAAAATGTGATTAAGATGAGGTGATTAAAGGGTAATGAGTGTTTAAAGATAATTTACCCTTCTTATCTTTTTTTTTTTTCAAACTTGTGTTTATCTTAAAATGCCATTAAATAATCCATTGTCTCATATCCCCGTTATTTTTTTTTTTTTGCCACAGAAGTATTCATTTTTTTTTAACGGCAAAACGCTTTTTATATATATATATATATATATATATATATATATATATATATATGGTAGGGATCCTAAGAGAAGTCCACCCTATATGAGAAACTTGAGAAGCATTCTGGACCATACATTTTTCTAAGCTTTTCGTAATATACACATATGTATAGTTTTTAAAATTGACTATATACATATATGTATATTGAATTATACACATATGTATATAGTCAATTTTAAACTATACATATGTGTATATTACGAAAAGCTTAAAGAAAATGTGTGGTCTAGAATGCTTCTCAAGTTTCTCAATTAGCCTACTACTTCTCACATGATCCTTATCCTCTATATATATATATATATATATATATATATATATATATATATATATATATATATATAAAGCCAGCAGAAGCTGAGAAACGATACAACAAAACGCAAAAACAAGGACAAAAACAGCAAAAAACGACACAATTACATCATATTTAAGATGTCAAAAACGGTCTGTTTTTCCCACTTCGGCAAGCTCCGCTTCGATCTGTTACTTATCCATTGATAAGCATCTTCTTTGATTTGGTCCACTATTTTGGAGATAGGAATAAACTTGTCTTTGAACACCTTTAAGTTCCTCGCGGTCCATATCCTCCAAACCGTAGCGATGGATGCCTTAAAATTTAGATTGTTGGATTTTCAATACGTATTGACGTCTAAATTTAAGCATTTTATTTATTTTAACACGTAAAACATATTGTTTCATGTTTTGGGGTTTGAGCGTCATAAATTTTCTCTGAGTTTGTTGGGATGTCAAGCATCAGATATGACGTCCCGTCCTTCTTTTCATAACATAAACCATGTGTTCATGTCAAAAACTCATGTGGGAGATGGTATATGAAGTAAGATAACATGTAATGATGGATTATTCGTTTGCATCTAAAAACAGAAATTTTTACATATTTTTTTATTTATATATTTATTCATAAATTGACATCTATGACGTAATTCTTTTTTTTTTACACTATAAAGGGTAAAAGACTAGATTTGTGACTTAAAAAACATGTATATACTATTCAGTTTAGCTAATCTTTATTACCTAAATGATAACTAAACCATATAAGGTGTAGCCTAATCGTAATCGCTTTAACTGATGATCACGTTACCCAAGCCATCTACTTTAAAACATAGTCGATATTACAACGTTGTTAAAAACCTAAAGTTCCTCGAGAATATAAGTATATCTCAACCTCGCGATGCAAGTCTCACTTCTATTCTTTTATAGTTTTTAACTTGGCAATTGACATCTCACACAACTTATAAAATATTTATTTGTTCATATGTTATGTATTGCATGTGTCCCTAGGGGACATTAAGATGGTAAAGTGGGGTTTTTTTAACCAAGTAGTTGCGGATTTAAATCTTGTGAAGTGCGAGTAGAGTAGACATAGAGTCGAGAGTGTGAGTATTTTGCCGGTAAAAGGAAAATGTATTGCATGTAAAAGTAGATCCTAGAAAACTAGTTATTGTAATGTTTGAAATACAAATACATAAAAAGTATATTCATGAATGGCAAAGATTGTTGTTTCAAAAGATGACTGCAAATTTTGCATTTTAACATTTCAGAATTGTTTAGTGATAGAAACGTGTTTTAAAAAATCACTGATATTTTTTTTATTTTTAATAGTTTGTAAAACATTACTATTGAAAGTCCACTATATAATAAAACAACTTTTGAAGGTCCAATTCATTTCGATCTAGTTAACTCTAATAAACTTATACTTTAGTATTATTCATAATTAACTAATATAATGTATACACACCTCATATATTTACATAATAATAATAACTGAGATCACATAAGAACTTAAACAAAAATACAATTTCTAAGAATTAATCCAAACAACATATATAAGATTCAGTGATGAAATATAAGTACAATTTGAAATGCATTCAAATTCCAATATTATTTATGAAATGTGTACTCTTAAAACAACTTTAACAGCTCGTGTATACATGTGTACACACACCCTAAAGATAAAATGTTAGTATGTCATTCTACCATTTAAAAAAATAGGTGAATATCAAAATAAATAAAAAAATACATGTTTAAAAATAAAAAAATACATGTTTACATAGCAAAATATTTCAAATACTGATTTTCATTATTTAATATAATAGACATAGGAATTATGTTTATTTTTTTAAACACTACTAGAAAAAGGGACAATTTCCTACAGAAATTTCCTACACAATTTTTTTCGTCACAGATTACTACACTTTTATGACGAATTTCCTACAAAAAATTTTTTCCAAGATTTTGTTACAAATTTTTAATTCATCCATGACGAAAAATAAGAAACCCTAATTAATTGACAGTTGCGTAACAAATCTATCGGAAATAACCTACAAAACAAAAAATAAGGGAAAATCTTATCGTTTCCTACACATTTATGACGAAAAATAATAAAACCCTAATTAATTGACAGTTGCGTCATAAATCTGTAGGAAATAATCTACAAAAGGTTCATTATTATTTTTTACCGAATAAATATTTATATAAGCCAAAAAACTAAGGGAAAATAATATCGTTTCCTACACATTTATGACGAAATATTTATTTTTTTAATTAACTTAAACCATCTATCAGAATTCCGTCACAAGTTGTTTTCTGACGAAATATTTATTATTATACTTAGATTATATTTTAATGTTTAATCAGCATTATTATTAATTATTGCGTAGGAAATGTGTAGCAACTTGCTACGCATTTGTGATGGAAAATTTATTGCGTAGGAAATGCGTAGCAATTTTTTACGCATTTATGACGAAATATTTATTATTATACTTAGATTATATTTTATTGTTTAATCAGCATTATTATTAATTATTGCGTAGAAAATGTGTAGCAACTTGCTACGCATTTGTGATGGAAAATTTATTGGTAGGAAATGTGTAGCAACTTGCTACGGATTTATGACGAAATATTTATAATTATACTTAGATTATATTTTAATGTTTAATCAGCATTATTATTAAACGAACGAACATAGACGAACTTCCCGCCGAACGAACGAGACCTCTGTTCATGTTCGTTCATTTAACTAATCGAACGAAATTTCTTGTTCATGTTCGTTCGTTTATTAAACGAACGAACATAGACGAACTTCCCGCCGAACGGTTCATGAACTGTTCGCTGAACGTTTGGTTCGTTTACAGCCCTATTTATTACCATATTTAAATTTTTAACTAGTGCCCTTACACATGGCCTAACAACTCATACTTTAACCTTCTAAATTTAAACTTGAATTGAAAAAATATTTAAATGTTTGAAAATGTTGTACGTTATGTCCTTTAGGTGCGATGACGTCAGTTGATTTGGGTTCGACGGTGCTCGTGATGATGGGTGAAGGTGAAGGGGTGGATGTGGTGGTGGGTTAGTGTGACAACCGGTAATTTACGCCTTTAATTACGCGATTAACATATGTTTAAAACGATAATAAACGGTGTTTGTGATGCGAACTAACTTAATTAGGCCCTTGGAGTGCCAAGGAACGTCTATTTGACTTTAAAGTGCACGTATGACGATCTGCGAAAAATCTGCGAAATATTAAACGGTAACGAACTGAAACCGAACAAAATAATGACAACGCCGACAAGTATGAATTTTATACGAGTATTTTATATTTATAAAGCTAGTTTTACGAATTTATCGGGCTTTCGTATGCCACAAAGCGCAAACGTAAATGAGAAACGCGACTGCAGGAACGCACCTGCAACGAAACGGAAGTATCGGAGATGCGTATTACCTTTAAAACTGAGATTTTACGATATATTTTGCTTCGTAATTAAATTTTAATAACCGTAGTCGAAACCGAATCGAAAAACGGATTGAAACGACGAACAACGCAACTTTACGCAATTATTATCGTAAACGACAAGCAAACACACCAAACACAACTACCGACTCTATTTTTCATAATTTGATCCTAAAATTTTATTCTACAACGTTATGGAGTGTTCGGGTTTTAAAAACCGGTTCGTAAATAAGTTCGGGCCGCTTAAACGCACGAGATTAGGCTTGTGGGCCTTGGGCCCAAGCCCAAAGCCTACTAAAACAACCGTAAGTATAAAAGAGTAGTTTAACCCTAATTCTACACATATATTCAGCCGCTCCCAAAGATGTTTCCCTCCCAAACCCCCTGCATCTTATCTTCTCCATTTCTCTTTGAAGAAAACCCTAACAATCTCACCTACAACACAGGGTTCTTCACCTATACACCTCATACATAACACAAACATCTCATTTCACCACCCCCCCCCCTTTGGTTCCCTGTAACCCGACAAAACGGAGCACCTCCAGTCGGTTCACCGGCCACACCCCCTTCGACTCCCCCTTTTCCGGCTCACGGCGGCGGTCTTTATCTCCGACCGACAAACTTCACGGTAAACCCTCACCATCACTCGTCTCTTCTCTTTATTTCCTTTTTATTTTGATGGAAGGACTGATAATGACGAAATATTGCTGTTATTGATGTCCTGTTTGCGGCATCAATGGAGAAGTTGTTGACATGTTGCTTGGCACCTCCACTTCAACCATCCGTGTGTCGGATATGCAAGCAAGAATGAATCTAAGTTGCCATTTGGATTTAGATTTCGATTGGGAATGCGATTCAGATTTGGGTTCGGATGGCTTTGAAGTTATGCCCAAGATAAATTTATGTTTTAAATTTGTGAATGCAATTCAGATTTAGATTTCGATTGGGAATGTGATTCAGATTTGTTTGTAAATTTGTATAAATTTATGATTAATGTTATTGAATTTTTATAGTTTTTAGTTTTATTTGCTTTTGTATCCGATCTCTCGGATGTTTTATAAATAGAATAAAACTAGAAAAAAACATTAAATTTCGTGACAATTGTGTAGCAAAAATAAAAAATTAACTTCCGTTAAATGGGTAGGAAAATGCATAGAAAATGTGTAGCAATTTGTGACAGCCCTTTTCTGTCAGAAATGAGTAGGAAAATGCGTAGAAAATGCGTAAAGAGACCAGTTTCCTACGAGTGGTTTTACTACATATGCATTTCGTCACAAATTCGTAGAAAATTAAATTTCGTGACAATTGTGTAGAAAAAATTAAAAATTAACTTCCGTTAAATGGGTAGGAAAATGCATAGAAAATGTGTAGCAATTTGTGACAGCCCTTTTCTGTCAGAAATGGGTAGGAAAATGCGTAAGAAACCAGTTTCCTACGAGTGGTTTTCCTACATATGCATTTCGTCACAAATTCATAGAAAATCGCGAGTTGTGACGCATTTCCAACAGAAAATGGTGTCAGAAATTTTAATTTTTCTAGTAGTGAAAGTCAAACTCGGCTTGAGATGACTAACTAGATATGAATCTTGCCGAGGTTGACCGCATTTGATCGATTCTGAATAATTAGCCGAAGTTAAGGAAAATCGCCTCGAAAACCTAACTTAAATAGTTGTTAAAAACTTCAAATCATTATAGTTATATATAGAAGTGTAATTAAGAACTCAATTGATATTACTAGTTGATATTTGGAGTAGCATCCATCCCAACATGTAAAATTCTGCCAAATTAGATCGCATATGGATACACTTGATACATCCAAGGTTACCCAAAAACCCAATGGTACCGAACACGTTTTTTATAACCGGGTATGTGAGTGAAATTATTAAAACTTGTCTCATATCCGTCGTATGATGCGTTGCCCAATGACCGAAGTGATGGACTTTGGTTTTTTTTTTTTTTTTTGAAACGTAAACTTCATTAAACAACACCGAACCCGAAAACCGGGACGGCAAAAACAAAACAAAATGACTACATAATCACAAATTTACACCAATCCTTCCAATCTAACTTGCCATTCTTGGCCCTATGTTTGAACCAAAAGAAACTGACCACCCTAACTTCGCTAAAGAGCTCGTCAACACTACTCCTCTTACCATTGAATCTCTGATTATTTCTGGCCTTCCACAGAACCCAACAAGCCAAGATCACTATGCCATGTAAAACCTTTCTTTCCGCGGACGACCTGACACCCAACTTGTGGATTTCGATCAACTCTCTAAAAGAAAAGACGAAAAAATTCGAAATCCGGCACCAAAAGCTGATCTTTTCCCATAAACCCAAAGCCAGCGGACACAGGTAAAAAGGTGATCAACAGAGTCGAGACCAGCATTACAAAAACTACACAAATCGTCTATCACCGCCACACCCCTCTTTGAAAGCGCTTCGACCGTCGGGATCTTATCCATATCCGCACGCCACGCAAGGATGTTACATTTTTGGGGAACCCACTTACACCAATCCATGACGTAACGGTTGCTAAAATTTTTCATGGAGTCGATATGTTTTTTAACGGCAGCCGTCGAGAAACCCTCAGAGTCGGTACCCAGCCAACTCCACCTGTCTGGATTATTAGACAACCTGATCGAACCTAAAGCCGAACTTAAAAGTTGCCATTCAACCCTTTCCTCATCAGAATCTGGATCATGCTTCCATATCCATAAGCTATCGCCTTCAAGTCGATCCCGCACACTACACGATTTAACCACCTCCAAATGAAAAAGAGAAGGGAACTTACCTTTCAACGGGACATCGAATAACCAAGGATCAAGCCAAAACAAAATGTTGTCCCCCTTACCCACCACTCCTTTAAAAAGATTTCTTATAGGCATATTGTCGAACAGTGGCTTCTTAATAGTCGAGATAATGTTACACCAAGCTCCACCATAAGCTTTTTTCGAAGGAAAAAAATCCCAATCGGAACCTCCAGAATGAAGAGCCTCTATAACTTTGACCCACAGATTTTCTTTCTCGTTTTTAAATCTCCATCCCCACTTGGTTAACAATGCCAAATTCACATCTTTAAAGCTTCGAAGCCCCAAGCCTCCCAACTTTTGTGGCGACGCAACTCTTTCCCACGCAACCCAATGCAACTTCTTTTCTTCCGACGAACCCCCCATAGGAATTTTCTAATCAAAGACTCCAAACCCTCCACTACTTTAGCCGGGGCCCGGTAAAGAGAAAAATAATAAGTTGGAAGACTTTCAAGAACCGACCGAATCAAAGTAACTTTACCACCTATGGAAAGAACCGACCGAATTAAAGTGATGGACTTTGGTTAACAATCGGTTATTTAGTGTGCGAGTGATTTTATTTAAGGTTAAATTAATTGTTCAACAAACTTTCGCGAGTGATTTTATTTAAGGTTAAATTAATTGTTCAACAAACTTTCATTGAGTTTTTAGTTGGAGGTTTGGTCAAATGAGCTTAATTTTATAAAGGTGACCTAACTAAGAAAAAGCATTTAAGGGTGGCGAGAAAATCAGACGACAAAGATATACATTTTTTCTTAAATATCTAAAGTCTTATTTTTATTAAAACTATATATGATCATTTAATAATCTTATAGTTCTATGAATTATTTAATAATCTTATAGAGATGGTGTGCAGAAAATATGTGATGTTTATAAAACATGGCCGATCTTAAATATTATTAACATATCCGATCTTAAATATTATTAACACGTTATGAGTAAATTGGTTATGGATAAAAGAAAGAATTTTACATTAAACATGTTGATGATCACTCAAGTCCTAAAAGAAAATATTTTACTCGAACTATGAGTATTTTTTGGGGGTTAAACAAACCATATTAATGGTTATAAAGTTATGATGTTAAGCGTAAAGATAAAATATAAATAAGTTTTAGAGTAAACTGCCATTTTGGTCCCTGAGGTTTTATCGTTTTTGCCACTTTAGTCCAAAACTCAAACCTTTTAAATCTGAGTCCTTGTGGTTTCACTTTTATTGCCATTTTGGTCCAAAAATGAAATCTGCTGATATTTGGCTAATAAAATCCTGTTATTTTGTCATTTTCTTCAGGGGCAAAATGGTCAAATATCAGCTGATTTCATTAATTTAATTAATAATGTGTTATAATAAAATTATATTGATCGTTTTGCCCCTGAGGAAAAGGACAACATAACAAGATTTTATTAGCCAAATATCAGCTAATTTCATTTTTGGACCAAAATGGCAATAAAAGTGAAACCACAGGGAACCAGATTTAAAAAGTTTGAGTTTTGGACTAAAGTGGCAAAAGTGACCAAACCTCAGGGATCAAAATGGCAGTTTACTCTAAGTTTTAATATATAAAATAGTTTTAACATGAGAAATGAATAAAGTTTTTTTTATTTCATTTACTTAAATATGATGTTTAATTCTAAAATGTAAAAAAGAAAAATAAAAATTTTTTTGTGTTTTTACACTAGTAGAGTAATTATCATGTTTTTACACTAATAGAGTATAAGAATAATTATAATTGCTCTACTAATGTAAAAACATAATTTTTTTAGATTATGGGTACAAAATACGTGCTTTTCAAGATGAGAAAAAAAAATATCTCCTTCGTTTCTCGAGTTAAGCCCAATTTGTACGTTAAGACTCATATTATAAAGTTAATATATTTAATAGCAAGTCGTGTTTGTGTCTTAACAAGTCGTATGATATACTGGTAATTTTTTCATGTCTTAACAAGTCATTTCGTGTAACCTATTTATTATCAGATTCGTATTCATGTTTTAAAAATCTGACACGATAAGATTTTGTATCATGTTCTTGTTTACGTGTTTTGATTTCGTATTTTATCATGTTCGTGTGAATTCTCAAATATTGCTAAAGGCATAATACTTGTGAAACATATATTAATGTATTTTAAATAATAGTTAATACCTTTTAGAATCAAAACCCTAAAGTCAAGATGACATCATATACTATTTATAGGAAATTTCCAGTAGATGTTGCTTTTTGCATCTACATTTTCGTGTCGAAAGCCAAAGATATTGATGGGTGACCGACATGGGTTATTAATAATTTAAAACGGCTTGAGAATCTACAATCTATATCGCTGATTGGTATAAGTTTGAAAAAAAAAACAAGAAGAAGGTTTTTTATTAATTATAAGTTTTTTATATTATAAACTACGATAAGAATTATAATTAGATTAAATTTATTTTGTAATATTGATATTTATTTACTTGATTTTCACCTATCTTAATTGTAATATTGATATTTACTTACTTGATCTTCACCTATCTTAACCTACGATAAGAATTCTACTGATTAAATTTATTTTGTAATACTGATATTAATTTACTTGATTTTCACCTATCTTAAACACTCTTAACCATGTCTAGACCAAAATTTAACTTAGTCTCTATTTATAAATCTTGAACTAGGCTTATAGTAACTTTTGAACTCGAGTTTGACGTATTTATTACCTATTAAGTATATACAAATCAATCCACACACATATAGTTATATATAGAGGCAGGTTAACGTACAAAATGGTTTAACATACATTGTGTACGCGATTGTATTTTCAACATGAGATTTTATTATTCAACATGCGATTTGTCAAAAAAAAATATGTAACATGCGAAATTGTCAAAAAAATATATAACATGCGATTTGTCAAAAAAAATATAACATGCGAAATTGTCCATGCAATTTCTCTACATATATCTAACATGCGATTTCCACTTTTACGTATGCGCTTTTTCCATATAACATGTGATTTCTAATCGCATACGTAATATACGTTAAAGCCAATTGTAAGATACACTTTATATATATACACTTTATATATATATATATGATTAGGTTCAAACGTGAACAAAATCCCAAGAGTGAACTGCGTGAACTGATCTGGGCCCTTGATTTTTATGATCTTAAGATTAAAGTGAGTGGCATGATGGTAATTATTTGGTTAATTTTTTTCATTTAATTAAATACAAAAAGGGTATATGTGTAATTTCAATCTTAAATTGATTGCATAAATCTCTCACAAATCAAGTAATCAATTATCCTCTTAAATTGATTGCATAAATCTATATCTATATATATTAATAAATGAGATGATGTGGGCTATTTGTCCTTGATTGGTGAAGCCAATTTGATGATGTGGCAACCATTGGTTTAGTGAACCTTCATTTTGAAAGGGAAAATGTCTACGGGATCCGGATTTCCTGGATTCGGACTTTAGGTTTTTTTTAGCCTGCACCGACATTGTTTTGGATCCTTTATATTGCTTCTAATAACTCCGTCTTCTTTCATACGCTTCATTCCAAACCCTAATACAATCCATCTTCCACCTCTGTGCCTCTCCTCTTTGCAATCAAGCTTTTGTATACGGATCTAATTTTGGTCTCCAATATTCTCTACTGAGGATATCTGCAAGTGAGGTGTTCTTCATATTAGGGTTCTACTCTATTAAATCTTTATTGTCTATTGTTCATGGGTCTTTCACTGTAAATATCTCTCTCTTTTGTTTTTTTTTTTTTACTTTTTATTGTGATATCTTTATAATATTCTTATAGATCTGTGGCTGATAGATCTTAGGGTTTCAAATTGCGTTGTTTTAGATCGGTAATTTAAATATCCAGGTGTTTTTGGTTGTTAATTAGAGGACTAGGAGTAGTTTTGTTTTTACAGGGATGAAGAGGTCTGGAGACGATCATGTTTTCGAGGGTGATTTTCATCTTACGCTGCCGATTGTCTCTGAATTGTAAGTCTCTAATTTGGATATACTTAACATCATTTGGCTTCATAAATACATTCTGTTAATAAATTCTTGATTATGAGCTCTGCTGCAAGTGAAAATACACATGTTTATTGAATTTACTTAGGGTTTTTGTTTATGTATAGAAATAAAGGTAGGGCAATACATGACATTTTGCTACTTTATTTTGACCAAGAGTTAACCTTGGGATTAGTAGTTACAAAAAATTCCTACGTGTTATGGGTTATACAAGCAAACCTTGATTTTTATCACCAATTATAATTCTTTTTAAATTTTCTTTGATCAATATCTAATTTAGTTTGCTGTATTTGTTGTGAGGGATTTTGGAAGTTTTTATATATTTTTTTATATGTTGAAATGTGTTGTTTTGGATATCATGTATATTGTTCACCTTTTTTATGAGATCTGATAACATGTAGCTTTTGTTTTGTTTAGTTGTGAATTATCAAATTTAGGGGTAAATTTTATAAAAAAAGGTAGAAATCATGAGTTATTCTGACAACAATAACAACAATCTGATAACATGTAGTTTTTAGTGTTTTTTGGCCATTAATTATAAAAAAAGACCAATCTTAGCAAGAGACTAAGAAGGCTATAAACCGTTCAATAGTCAAAAGATTCTTCCAATATGGGTAGCGTCTTAACCCGGTTTACTTGAATTTTGAGCAATTTACCACAGGTTTGACTTTCATAGTAAAAAAATTCGAATATGGGTCGTATTTTAGTATTGGTGAAAACGGGTAGGTTGACCTGCTACCACCTTTTAAGTTTTTCACAAATAACGAATGTGTTAAATATTATCATAATGAATTTTGAGCAATTTAAAATGTTGTTTGAGCAGTGCGGATCAATTCGGAAGTCGTTTTATTCAACAAAAGCTTGAAACTGTTACAACAGAAGAGAAAGATACGGTGTTTAATGAAATTATGCCTCAAGCTTACTCGCTAATGACTAATGTATTCGGCAAATATGTCCTTCAGAAGGTTGAGTATGCATATTTGTATAAAAGTTCCTTAGTTTGTGGAATAATCGAATAAATCAATCATTATTAATATTTGATCACCTTTCAATGCATTTAGTTTTTTGAACATGGAAGTGCTACTCAAATACGAGAATTGGCTGAATAACTCACCGGGCATGTTCTAACACTGAGTCTTCAGATGTATGTATGGTTGTCGGGTTATTCAAAAGGTAAATTGAACATTTTGGTTTTGTGAAATTGGCAAACCTTCAGTTGATGTATTCGAGTTTCTATTTATTTGATCAAGTACTTTTTGGCTTTGTTTTTTTAGGAAAATAGTTTATAAATGTCCGAGTTTAGATGCTTCTTATGATAATATTTAACATTCATTATTTGTGAAAAACTTAAAAGGTGGTAGCAGGTCAACCTACCCGTTTTCACCCATACTAATGACCCATATTGGAATTTTTTTACTATGAAAGTCAAACCTGTGGTAAATTGCTCAAAATTCAAGTAAACCGGGTTAAGACGCTACCCATATTGGAAGAATCTTTTGACTATTGAACGGTTTATAGCCTTCTTAGTCTCTTGCTAAGATTGCTTTTTGTTTTTTTATTTTGTTTAATAAAAGCACCGTTAGTTTCTAAAAAAAATTGCCAACCACTGTTGACTATAGAAAGTCATAGAGTTTGACATTAGATGGTTATTTATTTAGCTTGACCTTAGATTGCCAACAAATACTTTCTGTTCTTATTTTATTACAGGCCTTCCCACAAGACTCTTCTTTAGCAGCTCAAAAGGAACAAAATTTGAAGTTGACAAGCTGGAATTAGCAAGCTTTCAAGGCCGGTTTTTTATATTTGGACCAGGAAATGACAGATTACGGTTTAGCTAAATGTATTTTTGCTAAATGTATTCAACTGCAGGTTATTCGTGTTATACAATTGGAAGTTGGAACACCCTTACAAGCATGCTGGAGAGATTTTCAAGGAGTGAGGTTATTCCTGTTATACAATTGGATCACCCTTACAAGCGTGCTGGAGAGATTTGCAAGGAGTAAATATTTGAAGGTGCGGAACACCCTACACGATGTTATTTGAGGCTAAAACTTTTTTTTACCAGATAGTTAAAGCCATCTTATTAGTTATGACACTAGACATGCATCTTGAAGGGAAAATTTTGTTATCTTAATTCTTAAAAAGGTGCAAAATATACTATTTGTTTGCATACAAACTAATACTCGAAACCAATGGGGGTAACATGTTTGGGGAAGGACATGAAGTTGGTTGAATGGGCAGCTATACGAATCCAAACTGCCTTTCGAGGAATTTTGGTAATTATATGATAGATTTCTGGGAAAATTTTCACAAAAAGTTAAATAGAGGTGGTGCCAATTTGACCCATTTACCTATAGATGGGTATTTGGGTCGTGTTTAAAATTTAATCTCAAAATGGGTCAAATAAAAAGTTAAGTGAAAACGGGATCAGTTTGGTCAAATGGGTCGAACAGGTTGAAAGTCGCTTGAAGTCTTTTTAACCAATTAAATCATTTTATTTTAGGGGTTTAGATGCTTCTTATGATAATATTTAACACATTCATTATTTGTGAAAAAACTTAAAAAGTGGTAGCAGGTCAACCTACCCGTTTTCACCCATACTAAAATATGACCCATATTGGAATATTTTGACTATGAAAGTCAAACCTGTGGTAAATTGCCCAAAATTCAAGTAAACCGGGTTAAGATGCTACCCATATTGGAAGAATCTTTTGACTATTGAACGGTTTATAGCCTTTTTAGTCTCTTGCTAAGATTGCTTTTTGTTTTTTTTGTTTAATAAAAGCACCATTAGTTTCTAAAAAAAATTGCCAGCCACCGTTGACCATAGAAAGTCATAGAGTTTGACATTAGATGGTTATTTATTTAGCTTGACATTAGATTGCCAACAAATACTTTCCGTTCTTATTTTATTACAGGCCTTCCCACAAGACTCTTCTTTAGCAGCGGATTTGTCAAAATTTGAAGCACGTGCAGCTCAAAAGGAACAAAATTTGAAGTTGACAAGCTGGAATTAGCAAGCTTTCAAGGCCGGTTTTTTATATTTGGAATGCCTTGCTTTCTTGCACTTATCATATACATTGCACTAACAATATGACGTCAAGTGGGAAAACATCCAATCAGGACCCATTAAAACGTTCATTTTATTCGTTGATGAAAAAGAAGAGACAACAAACGTGCGTTCAAAGAAAAAGTGTTCAGAAGGAAGTTCAGGCATGACATATGCAGATAATGCATCGATGCGAAACTATAATTGCGGCAACATAGATTTATCATTGGACACCTCCAAATGATCAAAATGTTGTAATGTCAGTCATATGTGTACCATAGCAAATAACTTAAAGTTTCACCATTATATTAATCTCATGTGTTCTATTTTGATGTTAACTTGCAGGATTTGCTAAAAATTAAGAGACACATGGCTGAAGTTGAATTCCCGTTGCTGTTCGTTTTTTTGGGTTCTCGTGTAAGCCTTTATCTCGCCTACCTGTTGCTGACTGTGACTGTCTCTTTATGTTTATATATGTGTGCACAACTCCTTTTTTTGTCTATATATAGCTGTAGGAGATGTGAATAGCCTACAATATTGGGTCTTACTTAACCTGGTTTTGAATCTTTATGAAATTTAGCATGTAGACTACATTCCAAGTTACAAAAATTGTGGTAACAAATCATGACGATTGACAAATTAGACATGGCATCTTCATTTTGTGGTTGGTTTTTATATAATCAAAGTGTGATAATAATGGGACTTATTTTTGATCAATGAGTGAAGAGGTTAAAATTATTGAATTACAAATTGGTCGGGTCAGATTGATTCGTAGGTATTCTTGAACCCACAAAAATGTGTTTTTAATGCATACCTCTACTTAAGTTTCTATTTAGAAATAATAATAATAATATAGATTATTCTTGTGATAATATAGTGTTTTAGTCAAAGGTTAATAGCATCTTAATTTTGTTCACAGGAAGCACACATCAAAGACAAAGAGGCACTTGGTTCTTCTTTACATTTTTTAAGATACGCTTTAGGTCGCCACTGATTCAGCTCATTCTAAGCTTATAAATTTGGGTAAGTATGATGACCTGGTTGTTGCGAAACGGTCCCACAAAAAGTAATTTAATGTTGTTGTTTGAAGGTATGTTGTGGCGGTTTGATTCTTTTGTTTCTATTTTTTAGTGTTTCGGTTTAATTTGGTGAATTGGATCTTTTTATGGGTATTATGGGTCTTCTTTTGTTTCGGGGATGAGAGTTTATGAGTCTAAAATTCAAGAAATTTGTGGGTCCGACAAGTCTATCTCGTGGCATTTTAGTGGTGGATTTGGGAAGTAATCACAAGTTTTTTAGTTGTTACGTGTGCCCTATTTGGTGTCCATTTTGTCAAGGTTGTTATGCCCCATGTGGGCCAGTTTCATTTATGTGGGTCAGTTTCATTCTTTATAAATCAGCCAACTTCTATCAGTTTTGACCAGCTCCAATCCGTGAAAAGAGTTGGCTATGTTCGATGCTGTTTATGGGTTTTGATGGCCCACCACCTGATTTTATTAGTTGGGTGGAAGGGGTTCAATAGAGCCCATTATATCGATTGTTTGTCGAGTAGGGGCTCTGGTTATTTAAACCACCGTATGAACCAAAATATTATCTCTGTAATATTATTTACCGGCCGGTCGCATTACCAAAAGTTGGAAATTTTAAACCACTAAATGGGATCTTATGTGATATATCGTTATTTTAGCGAAAAAGAGAACGGATCAACCAGAAGATGAAAGCTCTACATAAGCTTGTGCCTAATGCTAACAAGGTCAGAATTTAATTTATGTGTTCTTAACTTCTTTTTTGCTGTTTGACTTTTAAAGTCAATCCTACCAACTTCCATATCTGAAATTATTATTCATTTCTTGAATATTTTTTGTACCAAGACCTATCCATGTATAGAAAATAGCATAAATTTAAGTAGATTATCAAAAAATATTGAAAACTATGATCATTTTTTATCCTGATTTAAAGTTATAAATTAGAACTTTGACTTCATAAGTCAACATGTACCTTTTTTCTAATCATTTTAGTGTGAAAAGTACCTAAATCTGGAATTTTTTTATACAGACCGATAAAGCTTCAATGTTGGATGAAGTAATAGACTACTTAAAGAAGCTTCAAGCACATGTGCAAATAATGAAAAACATGTGAGTTCCACAACAACAAATGATGATACTTGTACCACTACAATGAAGGTATGATCGGTCTGGTACTGTTGGTACGGTTATCGGCCGGAGATAGAAGCGAGGAAGTGAGTAGCAAACTCATTCATCTGAGAACCCACAGTTGGTAAGCAAAAATCATCCTAATGATTTAAAGATTTCTTGAATCTAAGCATTTTGGGTTTTAATAACACTATAACAGAGCTACTTTTGCATTAGGTACTAAATAGAAGATTTTAATGTGTGAAAGAGGTTATTAGAGCTTCATGAATATTCTTGGCTTATGGTGGATCTTTAATAAGATCATTCAATTTGTAAGATAGATTAGTTTAAAAAAAATATGCTTGATTTCTCCTAAGCCACTTTGGTTACTGAATCTTAGTAGAACTTAAAAGGTTATGGAACTAATAATTGAATCTAAAGTAGTTAATATTGTGCTAAGTTGCTATCGCTTTCAAAACTATAATGTGGTCATACAGATTGTGTTTTGATAGAAATTTTAGAATTTCTCTATTATTGCTTCAATAAGGTGTGTTTTTGTTGCTTAGAGACTTGAGTGCTAATGTTTGTTGAATTCGAGTATTCTCTTTATCAGAATTTTGCTCTTAATATATTAATGAAAATCGAGCAATATGTTGCTTTCTTTTTGTTAGGGTCAATCAGTTTTTATCAAAATTTCTACCTTAGTAAAAAAAACAGTGATTCAACGGGGTTTTATTTCGCGTTTGAACAAGAATGTTACAATGACTTTTATTTCCCACACGTATGCAAGTGATTGATTAACATTATTATGATTAAACTTGAATTCAATCTGATTGCTGAGTTGATCATTTTGATATAGGCTGAATCTTGGTTCTATGGCTTTTGAGTAACTCGAATCTCATCAGTAGTTTCATGTTCAATGATTAATTATTAAATTATGTTTGATAACATGCTTTAACATTCTACATGTACAAAAAGTGGTCACCCATTACATTTAGAGGATAAATGACTTTTTGTTGATGTAATGAGTGAAGCTTTTTTTGTTTGTCGTAGATTTTTAATTTTTCTTTTCCAAACACGCTATCTGATTGAGTTAGGCGTGACAATTTTTACTTCAATTAATACATGTATGTGGTTTGTGCAAAATTTGAAGTAACCTTTAAGTTGTAAACTGTAGTTGGAGCTGATGAAGATGAAGGTATAATTGAATTGTTACAGAAGGAAATCAAGGGTAAAGATATCATAGACCTAATTGCAGCTGCAACTGGTGGCAGTGTCGCACCTAATATAACGGCTAAATGGGTGCAATTAAAACGATAGGCCAACGTCTAATACTTCATAAATTATTTTAATCAGAAGACTATCATTATCATTTATATTGTACATTTGATCAAAATATATTTATTCCTTATTAGATTAGTTAGTAATTATTTGATGGACGTAATTACCCTTATTATCTAATCAACAGTTTCCATTTGGATGTATATAAGGAGAGATAGAGATCACACAATCACAATAACATCAAGAACTCACGAATTTGTTCATACTCTCTCTCTCTCTCTCTTTCTCTCTCCCCCCCTCTCTCAAATAAGGAGAGAACTAGAGAGATAAAGGCCACACAATCACAATAACATCAAGAACTCATGAATTCGTTCATACTCTTTCTCTCAAACGTTTTCATCAAAAACCTTTGAAAACATGTGTTTTTATTTTATTTAATGACAATTCGATTAATGCAAATTAAATTTTCCGATCCGCGAGTATTCGCGGGTGATAACCTAGTATATTAATAAATGAGATGATGTGGGCTATATGTCCTTGAATGGTGAAGCCATTTTGATGATGTGGCATCCTATGGTTGAGGAGATGATGATTTTGGGAGGGAAGACACAATATTAGATGGTTTGAGAATTGGACACGGGATCCGAATTATAATCGGGTCAAGTTAATGGATCTTATATATCATCTTTTCCAAACAACAATTGTTCACAGCCTCACTTTTTTCAAACCCTAGATCTATTTTTATCTAATCTGGTTCTTCCTTCTTCACCGATCGAGCATAGGTATGTTAATTTTCTTTTCTGTCTTTGATTTTTCTTTGTTATTTTAAACACAATCTATCTCTTTCTTAAACCCTAGATATCATCTATCGATCATCGCCGCATTTTCTTCTTAAATCACCATATACCAGGTTCGTTCTTGCAAATGAGGTCTTATTTTTTCGCCATTAAATCTTCTTTTGATGTTATTTGTAATACAATCCATACAAACTTGGCTGAATCATTTGAATCGTCCATCGATTTGAGCAGATTCATGTTGTATCATTCATATTTTCCTTTAATTAGGGCTTTTTTCTATCATTAGAGTTTTTATTGATATTTAACTTACCTGATCCATCCAATTTTTTTATGTTTGAATTGTCCAGTAATTTGTCGGAAAATTCGAAATTCTAACGATTCAGTAACCAGGTTTGCGATTTTGTGTAGTATTTTGGTTTTTATAATATTCATTTTATGTATGTTCTTCAGATCTTCTACGTTCCAAATAGACCGTTGACCAGCATGTAAAAATATTTTGAAAATTTTATAAAATTAGGGCACATCACTAGAATATGGCGTGAAAAAGAAGTTTTGTCAATGAATATTTTCTAAACGAATGTAGCTTACTATTCTTGGGTTGTTTTTTTACAGAGATAGAAGTTGAGTTTTGTTTATTTATCTTGGTTTTTTTTTCTGTTCATGCTCTTTCTATTTTTGGGGACTGATTTTGCTGTTCAATTTTTCAAGTTGCCATGGCTTAATGCTCATCTTACAAAGATCTGGCCTTTTGTTAACGAGGTTAGTTGATTGTATTCAATGGTTATTTGATGCTTTAGTTGAGTGGTGTATGTCTGTATTTTAGGTTTTGATATTTATTATTGTAAATGTTAGTAGATATTATTTATTGTAAATGATATGTCCACATAATTTGCAGGTATGTAATCTATAGTAGATTTTTATTTATTGTAAATGTTTAATGTCAATTTTTGATGAATTTTTTTTTATATGTAGATCGAACATGTTATAGGTGTATTTAATCAATAATATATAAAAAGATTTAAGGTAAAACTACATGATTAAGGTTAAATACTGTTTCTTTATGTTGTTCGATCTTCAATTTATTCAAGAAAAGTTATGTTTTTTATGTTGAAAACTGTTTTGGCAGCTGCTAATGTTTGTTGTTCTTCTTATTTTTTTGTAGATCATTAGACATATAGTCAAGGTATGTAAACAATATTAGATTGTTTGTTTTTCATCATGATTCATATGAAATGATGTTTTGTTAAAAATTTATTTACTGTTTTTGAAATTCAGACTCGGAATGTTCGTCTACCAAAACAGGTTAGTTAAATGTTGTTGGTATTGTTTGTTTTTTTATATGTATACTCTTTCTTATTTCTTATTAATTTTTCTGTTTAGGCATAATTTTGAAACTTTATGTCATTATCTTTTGAAGTTCATATTGTTAGTTTTGTCAATTATGAGTTTTTCTATTTACGTTTAAATTTAATTTCTTTCTAAAGATGTTTTTGTTTCCATAAATACATTACTGTTTTTAAGGTTAATTTTTTTATTCTCAATTATAACTCGGTTTCTGTAATTAGACATTGTTTCTATAAATAAGTTACCGTTATATTTTTTTTAAAATTCCTTTATTCCTTTGCAGTTATGGATCCTAAAACAACGCTCCAAACGTTTTTAAAGTTGATTGATGACTATTATCCTATATAAAAATCTGACTCCGATAATTCCTCAAACAAAAGAGGTTAGTTAAATTTTATAGTTTTTTTTATCTTTTTTAAGTTTGTAATATTTAATTTTGTCCTTTGTGTTCAGAATTTTTTTTAAATTAGTAATATATGTTCTGAATGATTTATGGTTTGTATTTTCCCATGGTTAACCGTCAATCTTTTGTGAAATTCGTACTCGTAATGTTCGTCTACCAAAACAAGTTAGTTAAATATTATTGGTATTGTTTGTTTTTAGATGTATAGTCTTTCTTATTTCTTATTAAATTTTGTGTCACTACTTTTTTTAAATTAGTAATATATGTTCTGAATGATTTATAGTTTGTATTTTCCCATGGTGAATCCTCAATCTTTTTTGAAATTCGGACTCGGAATGTTCGTCTACCAAAACAGGTTAGTTAAATGTTGTTGGTATTGTTTGTATTTTGATATGTATACTCTTTCTTATTTTTTATTAATTTTTCTGTTTAGGCATAATTTTGAAACTTTATGTCATTATCTTTTGAAGTTCATATTGTTAGTTTTGTCAATTATGAGTTTTTCTATTTATGTTTAAATATACCTTTAATTTCTTTCTAAAGATGCTTTTGTTTCCATAAATACATTACTGTTTTAAAGGTTGATTTTTCTATTCTCAATTATAACTCGGTTTCTGTAATTAGAAATTGTTTTTATAAATAAGTTACCGTTATATTTTTTAAAAAAATTCCTTTATTCCTTTGTAGTTATAGATCCTAAAAACACAGCTCCAATCGTTTTTAAAGTTGATTGATGACTATGATCCTATATTTTTTGTATGTTTCTTTAGTTTTCATTTTATCAACAGACAATAAGTTATTTAAGCTTATATGTTATTTGTATCGATTCATAGGAAATACCGTATGATTTTGCAAGCTTATTGTGGTGAGGAAAAGTTTATATGGTCAATGTCTTGAACTTATTGATGATGACTTATGCAATTGCAGGAGTCTGAATCTTCTTCGAACACAAGAGGTAAGTTTAATTTTATCGTTTTTTTGGTGTTTTTTGATCCAGTATAATGATAGTTTTCATCGTTTATGCTAATCTCTATAATTTTTAAGTTATTTTGTTTATTTTATTTATTTTTTGGCAAATCTAACTATGATATTATTTGAAATTGGAAAATCTTTGTTTTTTTACTAATAAATTTTGTATTGTATTAAGATGTATTAATGATTCTTTTGTTTTGGTTTTTTTTATTTCTGTTTTTCTTTTTTCATGATTAACTAATAAATTTTATATTGTGTTAATTTTGAATCCATTAAAGATTATGTAAATTTTTAGTGTGTGATATGTATTTACGGAATATTGATTATGTTTCTAAAAATAAATAGGTTTAATTTTTTTTGAAACCGTTCATTTTTAATTATTTGTTTTAGAAGTTTCTCCCGATATTATAAGTTTGTTTCTATAAATAGTTTACCGTTTTAATTTTTAAAAAGCCTTCATATTTCATTTCCAGATATGGATTAGAGTAACAGTTTTCCTTCATTTTTAAAGCTTATTGAGGAAGATGACCCATTATTTTAGGTATGTTTATTTGTTTTCTAATTATTTTTTTTCATTGTTTTTTTTTTCTTATTTTGTTAAATTTAATTACTATTCGTATTAGATTGTTAAACATTTTTTCCCTTATATGTAGTTCAAAGATGATTGGGATAAAAAACTGAACCGAAAGGGAAAGCAAGTGTTCTTTTATGATGAAAATCTAAGTTCAAAGGTTTGTGTTCATTTACTAAATTATAGGAGTTTGTAAATTAACTGAATTGTTTTACCTTTATTTTTTCATTTTTAAAGGTTAATGTTTTATGTTTCTTAGGATGATCCGAAGGGGAAAACAAATGTTGTTGTTATGAAAATCTAACTTTAAAGGTTTTTGTTCACTTAGTTTAATTTTATCTTTTTTTGGTGTTTTTTGATCTGTTATAATGATAGTTTTCATCATTTATGTTAATCTCTATAATTTTTAAGTTTTTTTTTTTGGCAAATCTAACTATGATATTTTTTTTAAATTTGAAAATCTTTGTTTTTTTACTAATAAATTTTGTATTGTATTAATATGTATTAATGATTCTTTTGTTTTGGTTTTTTATTTCTGTTTTTCTTTTTTTCATGATTAACTAATAAATTTCATATTGTGTTAATATTGAATCCATTAAAGATTATGTAAATTTTTAGTGTGTGATATGTTTTTACGGAATATTGACTGTGTTTCTAAAAATAAATAGGTTTTAATTTTTTTGAAACCGTTCATTTTTAATTATTTGTTTTAGAAGTTTCTCCCGATATTATAAGTTTGTTTCTATAAATAGTTTACCGTTTTAATTTTTAAAAAGCCTTCATATTTCATTTCCAGATATGGATCAGAGTAACAAATGTCCTTCATTTTTAAAGCTTATTGAGGAGGATGACCCATTATTTTTGGTATGTTTATTTGTTTTCTAATTATTTTTTTTTCATTGTTTTTTTTTTCTCATTTTGTTAAATTTAATTACTATTCGTATTAGATTGTTAAACATTTTTTTCCCTTATATGTAGTTCAAAGATGATTGGGATAAAAAAACTGAACCGAAAGGGAAAGCAAGTGTTCTTTTATGATGAAAATCTAAGTTCAAAGGTTTGAGTTCATTTACTAAATTATAGGAGTTTGTAAATTAACTGAATTGTTTTACCTTTATTTTTTCATATTTAAAGGTTAATGTTTTATGTTTCTTAGGATGATCCGAAGGGGAAATCAAATGTTGTTGTTATGAAAATCTAACTTTAAAGGTTTTTGTTCACTTAGTTTAATTTTATCTTTTTTTTTTTGGTGTTTTTTGATCTGTTATAATGATAGTTTTCAACATTTATGCTAATCTCTATAATTTTTAAGTTATTTTTTTTAATTTTTTTTGGCAAATCTAACTATGATATTTTTTTAAATTTGAAAATCTTTGTTTTTTTACTAATAAATTTTGTATTGTATTAACATGTATTAATGATTCTTTTGTTTGGTTTTTTATTTCTATTTTTCTTTTTTTCATGATTAACTAATAAATTTTATATTGTGTTAATATTGAATCCATTAAAGATTATGTAAATTTTTAGTGTGTGATATGTTTTTACGGAATATTGATTGTGTTTCTAAAAATAAATAAGTTTTAATTTTTTTTGAAACCGTTCCTTTTTAATTATTTGTTTTAGAAGTTTCTCCCGATATTATAAGTTTGTTTCTATAAATAGTTTACCGTTTTAATTTTTAAAAAGCCTTCATATTTAATTTCCAGATATGGATCAGAGTAACAAATATCCTTCATTTTTAAAGCTTATTGAGGAAGATGACCCATTATTTTTGGTATGTTTATTTGTTTTCTAATTATTTTTTTTGTCATTTTTTTTTCTTATTTTGTTAAATTTAATTACTATTCGTATTAGATTGTTAAACATTTTTTCCCTTATAAGTAGTTCAAAGATGATTGGGATAAAAAAAACTGAACCGAAAGGGAAAGCAAGTGTTCTTTTTGATGAAAATCAAAGTTCAAAGGTTTGTGTTCATTTACTAAATTATAGGAGTTTGTAATTAACTGAATTGTTTTACCTTTATTTTTTCATTTTCAAAGGTTAATGTTTTATGTTTCTTAAGATGATCCGAAGGGGAAATCAAATGTTGTTGTGGATGAAAATCTAACTTTAAAGGTTTTTTGTTCACTTAGTTGGTTTTGTTTTTTGTTGTAGCTGATGTAGGTGTCATTGTATCATAATATAAGAATCCAAACATGTATTTTTTTTTGTTGATGTTTTTTGTTGTAGCTGATATGGGTGGGGCAAGGTTGGGAATAGGTATGAGTCGGGTCAAAATAGTTTGATTTAGAGTGTAGAGTGACAGTGAGGTATTGTCTATACGTGTATACAAATTATAAAAAAAATAATCCGTTATACTAAAAAATATACATGATTAATATACATTCTTGCTTTTGTATGTTTTTATGGCTCTTTACAACAAGAAAAACTTTAAGAAACCGAATTAAAAATTTTTGGTGGAGAAAATGGAAAGATGATACTTTAGATGTTAAAGTGTTATTTTTATATTTATCTCTAATGGCTCAAGTAGGTAAACTTTGAAAAATTGTTTAAAGACGGACTTATGATTAGTTTGTTTGTATTTACTTTGAAAAATTTACGGAACTATTTCAAAGGATTATGTGGCTGACTTATGTAGCAATCATCAGCCGATCTGAAGCGCAACCTTAGTGATTTGTATGCGATTGAACAGGGACTTGGGTCGTCAGCAAGTAAACCTCGCATAAGTGTTGATAGCATTTGTCTTGATGAAGATGTTGCCAAGAATTGATAAACGAGAGAAGTGATTATTACAATAAAAAAACATTTGGTTTGTTATTGGAGTGTTTGCTTTGAGTTTTTTATTTTGTCTTTAAAACATTCATATGGTTTCCCTATTTAATATGACATTTTGAGTTATCTATTTGGCGTTTGGTTCGAAATGATGTTTACTTATGTTTCTTATTTTATGAGATTACATTTTTTATTTACTAATCTAATCATACAATAAAAAAACGAAAATTACAAATTTTATATTACTCTTATCCTTAGTTACTTTTCATGAAAGTAACACTAATTATTTATTTTAAATTGTTTGTACAAATAAGTTACAATTTTATATTTAGTTTATAAAATATCCTGATTATAGAAATTAGATTGTAGTATTGACTAATTTAAAAAATTCGTAATCTTTCTAAATTAACATCCTTTGTATAATTAAGCTCATTAATTTGATTGTAATTGATTTGTAATGATGTCATTATTTATTCCTTAAATAGGTTATGTTTATAAATAGAAAAAAATTACATACTTCTTCATTTCATCTTCAAGTTTCTTTGAATCTTGATTCTGACTTTTTCTACGTTGTCATATTTTTTCTATCACTCTTTAAATTTCCAGTAAGTTTTCATGTATTGTACTATCATTTCTACGTATTTTCATGTTTTCCATTGATGATAAATATATGTTAGTTTTAATTATTTTTTTAGAAGATAAAAGTTTTGATTCTATAATTATAACCGTGTGTTATGATGTTTTATTTTAGCTTTCTGCTGGTGTTTAGAAAATGTATAATGCGTTCAAACAACTATATTCATCTTCTTCTGAACTTCCAATGAATGTCGTCGCTAATGATTGTTCCTTTGCTTCTTATTTTGTTTTATCATATATTATTGTTTAAAACATTGAAGAGACTAATGAAATTTTTTTTTCCCAAAATCTTTCAGATTTCAGATGTTGATTCTCTTACGTTATGAAAGGTAATTCAATATTGTTCTCAATTTTACATGTATTCTTACGTTTTAAAACTTAATCCATATTGATTTTTAATTTTTTGTTACTCCTTACTTTACCTCTTTAATTTTTTGGAATTGAGTTGGAACTTATATAATAATGCAAAACACATATAAACAACCATATTTTAATTTATAAATATATATATATATATATATATATATATTTGAACATCGATAATCAAGAAGCATTTAGATTCGATACCACTGTTAGATATATTAAAAAATATGGTATTTGTCATGATGATATACCACTAATTGTCTTTAAGCTTAAACTACCAACGACCAAAATAAAACATGATAAGAAGAGAACTTGCATGTCCAAAAAAAAGATACATAAAAGCAGTAGCACAAAAGAGTCATGATTTCGTCTTCATAAACACCTTCAACATTATCTTATAAGATTACATGTTAACCTACATTAATTGCATCCATGTGTGATAAGATCAGGAGATTTCCTGAACTTACAAATGTGCTATAACCTTTTTTCCTAACCGTACATGGTTGGTTGTTATGGAAAAACATGGTCAAAATATTTATATGACTACTGGATGGAATCAAATTAAAGAAGACATGAAAATTGAAGATGAACACTTTATTATCTTCGACATGATTTCAGAGTCAAAATTTGATATGATGGTTTTTAGAGGCACAGAAGATTTGGTCCGTATTCCTGAATGACGTCTTGCACGTGTTAAAGTAGAAGTTAAAGAAGAAGTTAATGAAGAAGTTGCTGCTTAAAGTGTCTAGTATTAGGGTTTATAAATGTTTTTCTCAGTATTACATTTTATAAATGTTTACTTCTACAGACGTTCGTATCATTGATTAATCTACCCTATTCATCATGAAATTTTCATTTATTCATATATATGTATATGTTTATTTTTTTAGAAACATAGATTAACAACCCGGGAGTATTCCCGGGTTATAACCTAGTCTCTTACAAATCAAATCAAGGATTAGAAAAGATGTAACTTAATTCAATTATTAGAATAATTATTTGTTTAAATGCGATGTACACATGTGTATTCTGATTTTGCCCTCTTTTTAATACAATGTACACATGTGTATAACGTCTGTTTTTGTGATATCTCATAATTGTTTTTGCATTGAATGTTGATGTACACATGTGAATTATTGTACACATATGTACGATGCTGAGTACACATGTGTATTGTTCTATTTATATCCAAGTACACATGTGTATAACGTTGAAATATGAAGGTTACGTGGACCTTAAAAATCAAAATTTGAGTTCTGGTGATGAAATCTGAAATAAAAATTAAAATTGAAATCTGGTAATTTGCTGTTTGTTTTGATAATTATCTTATTAATAAATAAACATAATGTGGATAGTGAATTTAAATTAGGAAAGATGTAACTTAATTTAATTATTAAAATAATGATTTAAATCTAATTTTTTATATAATTACAATCCTACCCTTAACAACTAAAAAGGAAATCAAGGGTCCATTTCTGTTCACGCAGTTCACTCTTGGGAGGTTGTTCACGCTGGAACCCTACCCTATATATATATAGGGAGCCGCTAAAATGAAAACCATCCCCAGTTGTAAGAACCGCGAGAACCACTCTCCACCAATCAGAATTTGCCATATTTACACCATTATATTATATCCTAAAGGGTACTTTGGTCTTTTACTCCTAATGTCTAATCTACTGTCATTTGTCTCTGCCTCTTTAAAGTTTCACACCATCCACTATTCTCTTTCATCTCTCTCATTCAAATTGAAATCCCTCTTCTCTTTCATTCCTCTGCAAAACGGAGAACACTCGTGCCGGAGCCGGAGCTGACGACGATGATGTTTGAAGATGAAGGTGGAGGTGGTCGACGGTGATACTGGCCGTCGGAGCCACGCCGGCGGCGACGTATATTGGTGGTGATTATGTTCAGGTTAGGTTAGTGGAGATGACGACAATCTTGATGATGACACGAGGGTGGAGATGACGACGATGATGTTTTGAAGACGAAGGTGGAGGTGGCCGACGGCGGCGCTGGTTCGTTTGAAGACGATGATGATGTTTTAAAGACGATGATGTTTTGAAGATGAAGGTGGAAGTGGCTGACGATATTGATGATGACACAAGGGTGGAGATGACGACGATCTGTTCAATCGTTTCCCCAAATTTGAATCCTAGGGTTTCGGCCAATCCCGATCTGGTTCGTTTCTTGCTGCCGTTTCTCCGATCTGAAACAGTTTACATGATTCGACAAAGTTTTTGATGTAGCATACTGATTTTGTGTTATTTTAGCTTCTAGTTTACGTATTTTCATTCAGTTTTTACATGATTTGATGAAGTTTTTGAAGCAGCATAGTATCACATCACACTGATTCTGTGTTATTTTAGCTTCAAATTTACCTTTTACATTCCTTTTTTTTCGATCTGAAACGATTTAAATGATTTGATGAAGTTTTTGAAGTAACATGACATTGATTCTGTGTTATTTTAGCTTCTAATTTACGTTTTTCTTTCAGTTAATCAGTATTATACCGATCTAAAACAGTTTACATGATTCAAACAAGTTTTTGAAGTAGCAGACCGTAACATAACACTGATTTCGTTTTATTTTAACTTCTAATTTACGTTTTTCATCAGTTTTTTATCCGATGTGAAACAGTTTACATGATTTGATGAAGTTTTTAAGTAACAGAACATACATCATATTGATTTTAATATATGTTTCATTCAGTTTATTTCCGATCTGAAATAGTTTACATGAATCGATGCAGTTTTCGAACTAACAAAGCATGGATCCGGCTACCACTGGAGTCATCATCACCGGAACTGGTGCAGATCCAGCCAAAACGACGATGCTTCCAGAAGAATTTCTAAAATGAACATTCTCGTTGATTAACTCCGATAAGGATCGTAACTCGGTGTCACTCGTATGCAAGGATTGGCACAACGTGGAGCGAATGAGCAGGCGCCACGTGGTTGAAGCGAATGGCGGTTAGTGATGAGAGTTTGGAGTTTTTAGCACTGAATTTTGATGATTTTAAAGCTTTTTCTATGTTGAGTTGTGAGGGATTTAGTACTCTTGGATTGGAAGCTATTGCTACTCATTGCAAGTAAGTTTTTACTTTTTAGCACTATCTTTTGTTGCCAATAATAATTATGAATAGGTATTACTGATATAAGTTATGATACATGTAACATGTGCATTCATATCTTAGTACCCTACATAAACGAAAAAAAAATAAACGTGTAAGTTAAGACAGTTATTTAAGTTGTTTCTTGATGAGGTTTGAAATTTTGAGTTTGCAGAAACCTGAAAGAACTAGACATACAAAAGAATGGGATTGATGATCTTGGTGGAGACTGGTTAAGTTACTTCCCAGAAAACTTAACCTCCTTAAAAGTTCTCAGTTTCTTAACCTTGACTAGTGAAGTCAGTTTTGATGCCCTGGAGAGCCTCGTTTCTAGATGCAAATCGTTACGAGTTTGAAAGTTAATCGAATAATAAATGTGGAGCAATTGGGAAAGCTTCTTGCTCTTGCGTTAATAATTTGTGTGGTTTGACTTGATTTGTAGTGTTTTTATTGCTAAAGTTTGACTTTTTTTTTGTCTGGTTTGTCACCGGCAAATTAACAATGGATGATGGTGAATCAGAGGAGGGGTGGGTAAAAAGTTTTTGCAAAAAGTTTTTGTAAAAAAACAATGAAAACCGTAAACTTTTTAACGTAAAACGTAAACTTTTAACGTAAAACGTAAAAAGTTTAACGTAAAACATAAAAACGTAAAACCTAAAAACTTTAACGTAAAGCGTAAAAAGTTTAACGTAAAAAGTTAAAAAGTTTAACGTGAAACGTAAAAACGTAAAAAGTTTAACGTAAAACGTAAAAAGATTAACGTAAAAAGTAAAAAGTTTAACGTAAAACGTAAAAATTTTAACGTAAAACGTAAAAAAGTTTTATGTAAAACGTAAAAAGTTTAAAGTAAAACGTAAAACGTAAAACGTATAAAGTTTTACGTAAAACCTAAAAAGTTTTACGTAAAACGTAAAAAGTTTAAAAAGTTTTACGTAAAAATTTTAACGCCGCGTTAAAACCGGATGTAAAAACGGCGCTTTAAAAAACGCCGCTTGAAAAAACCGAGCGTAAAAAACGGCGTGCAAAGACGACGCATTAATAACGGCGCGTAAAAATGGCGTGCAAAAACCTGCGCGCAAAATAAATTGTTTTGTTAAAAAATCTGAATTTAAAATGGTTTTTAATAAAAAATTCTGTTTAAAAAATAAAAAGTAATATAATAAAACAAAAAAGTAATAAAAAAATAATAAAGACTAAAAGACAAAAAAAGTAATTTTACTAAATTACCCTTTTTGATTAAAATATTAAAGACATAATAAGACAAAAACTATTTAATATTAATATTAACTACTTTTAATCTCATCCATCCATCTTGTTGATCTAGTGGTTAGAAAGTGGTTCTCTCGGTTCTTACAACTGGAGGTGGTTTTCATTTTAGCGGTCCCCTATATATATATATATATATATAATTTGCTTATTATACATTTATATATCTATTGCAATAAACCACAAAATATAATACTTATATAAATAATAAATTCATTTGGTTTTGCTAGTCTTGTGATCAAACTTGGTATGTGAAGATCAGACTCTTACCCATTTGTTAAATGAGCTTTAAACTGGACTCGGTCTCGATTCGATCTTTTAACGAGTGAATCTTAAGTATCTCACATAGGGCTGTAAACGAACCGAACGTTCAACGAACAATTCGTAAACTGTTCGGCGGGAAGTTCGTTTATGTTCGTTCGATTAGCTTAACGAACGAACACGAACAAAAAATTTCGTTCGGTTAGCTTAGTGAACGAACACGAACACAGGTCTTGTTCGTTCGATTACGTTCGTGAACGTTCGGTAATATGTTTGTTTACGTTAGTTCGTGTTTGTTTGATTATTAAAATAATAATAATAATAATAATAATAATAATAATAATAATAATAATAATAATAATAATAATAATAATAATAATAAACCTTTTTTCTAAACATATTGAAAACTTGAACCCTATTTTTTCTAAGTAGCTAAAATTCGGACATTCTAAGACATTTTTGGGGATAATTATGTCTAAATTAGTTATACTTGATTCATTGTTTGGTCGTCTAGTAGACTTCTTGTGTTTTGATTTATCATTTGATGATTGTATTTAACTACTTATATTCAATGTTTAAGGATAACGATGTTTTTATTTTTTTTTATTTTCAAGTTAAATGTTCGTTTGCGTTTGTTTTTATTTGCTTGCGTTCGTTTGTGTTCGAGACCAGTGTTCACGAACTGTTCGGGTGAACAACTGGATTTCCTTAACGAACGAACATGAACATAAACTTATGTTCGGTATGCGTTCATGAACAGTTCACGAACATGTTAATTTCCTTAACAAATAAACACGAAAATGCCCCTTGTTCGTGTTCGTTCAGTTCGTTTGCAGCCCTAATCTCACATACTCGACCTGTTCAGAGCTCCTAATTCTAATACCCAAAATCAACCTCAATAAGTAGATTAGAGAAACTAAAGTTTGAATTAATATTGTTATACAAACATGATAACACTTTAATATAATATATAACACTTTAATATAATATATAAGTAGGTTAGAACCTCATGTATTACACGAGTTGAATAAATATAATTTTATATATTAAATAATAAAAAGTTATATCTTTCTGAACTCCGTATATTGTAAAATATACGGGTTAAATAAATATAATTTTATACATCAAATAATAAAAGAAGTTATATATTTAAAATCCATGTGTATTACACAGATTAAATAAATGTAATTTTGTATACTAAATACTAAAAACATCGTATCTTTAAAAAAATCGTGTATAATCGGGTTGAATAAATCTACCAAATAATAAAAAAAATTACATCCTTAAAAACCTCATATATTACACGTGTTGAATAGATCTAAAAAAGATTTATATCTTTAAAAACCATGTGTATTACACATATTAAATAAATGTAATTTTGTATATTAAATACTAAAAACGGTGTATCTTTAAAAAAATCATGTATAGTCGGGTTGAAAAATCTACCAAATAATAAAAAAAATCCTTAAAAACCCCATGTATTACACGTGTTGAATAAATCTAATTTTACGTAACAAATGATAAAAAGTTATATCTTTAAAAACTTCGTGTATTACACGGGTTGTATAAATATAACTTTTATAGTAAATAATAAAAAAAGTATATTTTTAAAAACCTCGCATTTTACACGAATCGAATAAATGTAATTTTGAGTAAATTACAAGTTTTGTCCTTTGTGTTTGTATCAAATTGCAGGCGGTGTCCTTTGCCTTTAAAATTGACAAGTTTTGTCCTTAACGTTTCAAAATCCTGCACGTTATGTCCTTTACGCCTAACTCAGTCAGATTTTTTTGTTAAATAGGGTCATGTGCCTTGCATATGAGGGTATAATTGTCATTTTACCTCTTCAGGGGCTATCAAGTAAATAACTTATATATAAGGGACTATATATGTAAAAATATTATAGAATCTATACATATAATAAAGTAAACCAATGTGTGACACGTGTCATTCATTGGATGCACCTATTTTTTGGTTTTCCCGCCTTTCTTTCATATTTATTTTCTAATAATTCATCTTCTAATTTGTAGATAATATTAAATAGAAAAATGTTTATCTGATAATTATAACCCTTCTATTGAAATTTGAAAAGGGTGGCATTAGCTTTAGGGCACGTTTGGCTAAGCTTTCTGAAAAAATTTATTGACTTATTGGCTTTTTGAAAAGTCATAATCTACAAAATGATGTTTGACAATATGGGTGTATGTGAGAGGAAAAAACCAATAAGTCAATAAGACACTCCATACTGACTTTTCCAAAACCCCAATAAGTCTATAAGTTGTTTCAAAAAACATAACCAAACATGCTCTTACTGAGCCCAATACCCATTTTATTTTAAAATTAAATAATAATATTAAAACATTACGAAAGAACATATTTTTTCGAGCTCAAACAGGGTACATGAATTCTTACAGACAACTCTGTACACATGTATGAGATTTTTTTACTATTATTATTAGTTTCATTATTTATCAAATATATATAAATGTCTCCGTCTTTGATTTGCATTTACAAGAAATATTTATTATATAGTTTAAATTGATCAACCCGTGTAACACACGGGGAACTAACCTAGTAGGATATAAATAAAAAAAACTAATTAAAAAACTCTCTTTCTCTCCCTGTCATACGCCTTTCCATTCTCTCTCTCTCTCTCTCAAAACCTAAAAACCTGCAACAATTCATCTTTAGTCTCAATTTTTCATCAACATTCATTCACCACAATTCTCAAACATCTCAATTTCTGTCTCTCTTTCTCAATCGTTGCATCTTCACACGACACAGAGACAACCGCGTCGCCGCCAGGGAGGCCGCCGACCCACCCATCTTCACCTCTCCTCTCTGATCGATAGTTGTAGATTGTTCAGATCAGAAGTTGCTGAAGAAGATCGAACACAATTCGCCACTTTCATCGCCGTCATGTTTGGCCACCGCGGCGATTTTCTCCACTCCCACCACCGCCACCGTTGCCATCGCCGCGTCTCCGCCCCAACTCCACCTCAACCAGATCTTCACTTGGGTAAACAGGTGCCTAATTTTCATTTGGGTAAACAGGTCACTTATTTTGAATTCGAGTGAACTTAGAGTTATAAGATCGATTTATATGGGAATCTGAATAGTTTGAACAATTAGGGATTTGTGTATCTTTGTAGCTCTGTTCTTTTTTTGTTTTTTTTAGCAATTTGGGTGGTGGTGGCCGTAGGTGGTGGCGGTTGAGATAAATAGAGAGGGGGTTAGAGAGACAGGTTGTGGTGGTGCTGATAAAAGGAGGTGGTGGTCGTGGTTATTTGGAAGGGAGGTATGGCGGTGGTATGAGAGAGAGAGAGAGAGTAGACAAGATGTTTTTTAATTAACAGGGTGAAAAGACAATTATACCCTCATATGCAAGGCACATAACTATATTTAACAAAAAAAATCTGACTGAGTTAGGCCTAAAGGACATAACGTGCAGAATTTTGAAACGTTAAGGACAAAACTCGTCAAATTTAAAGGCAAAGGACACCGCCTGCAATTTGGTACAAACATAAAGGACAAACTTGTAATTTACTCTATAATTTTGTATACCAAATAATAAAAAAGTTATATTTTTAATAAATTAGGATAACATTTAATATTAATTTAGAGTAAATTATGATTTTGACCACTGTAATTATATCACTTTTACCCTATTAGCCCAAAATAGAATTTTTTTAACATATGTGCCCCCATATTCTCTATAACTAACTATTTTATCCCCTGAGTCTAACTCAACCCATTACGATTTTGGCCCCTGTGGTTAGACTCAGGGTAATGGGTTTAGTTAGACTTAGGGGCCAAAATAATTAGTTATAGAGACCATGGGGGTACAGATGTTAAAAAAATCTATTTTGGGCTAATAGGGTAAAAGTGATATAACCACAGGGGCCAAAATCGTAATTTACTCATTAATTTATTTTTTTATATATTTTATATAAGATAAGTAGGAAAGAGATGTATTTGTTTTAAAAATATATTAAATTAACAATTTAGATTTGAGAATAATATTTTATTAAAGTATGATAAGATTTAATATTAATTTATTATTTATCTAACTTATAATAAAAGACTCCAAATAATGTCACATGATATTCTCTTCTTCAACCTCATAAATTTTATTTATATTTATTTATTAAATTTCTTTTAATATTAATATTAATAACCAATATATAGATATCACTTATTTTTATTCTTATCTTTATCTAAAATTAATAAATAACTTCAATTTTGCAATTTAGACCCTTTTTTTTTACTTTTAACCCAAAGTTTTTCATCTTTTGCAATTTAATCCAAACCCTTTTTTATTTTCAATTTTGGTCCACCATACTTTTCATCTTTCCCAAGTTGTTCGTTTCGTTCTAAATTTTGTGAGTTAACGCACCGCAACGTGCGTGTGGGGTTCAACATTTTTTCGTATATTTTTTTTCCGTTTGACTGGCCCGTCGCGTCACATCTATTTTTCTGCGTTTGACAAGTTCGTCCAACACGCGGGTCCCGGATGCACTTAGTTATTTTTTTCTATGTTTTACGTTTTGGTTTAATTTCTCAGCAATGAGCGTGCGTGATTCAAAGATTTTACGTTTGCTTTTCGCTCGAGGTTATTTTTTTCTCGTTTTTATTTATTTTGTTTTTACGAGCTTTTCCGGTGTTGGTGGTCGCTGACAATGGTATAGTATTGCTACTACTTAACACAGTTTTATGACAACCGCTGCAACGCAGAGGCTTAATACTAGTTTAGTTAATATAAGATAAGTATAGATTTGATGATACCTTCAATGAATGACACGTGTCAAAAATTGATTTTTTTATAGTAGATAGATAACAAATACATAAAAGGGAAATTTATATCTAACGTACAATGTTTTTCAAACATGATTCGAAAACATACGCGTTTTTTTAAGTTTTGAGAGGTATGTAAACCAGTCTCTTAATAATGTTATGCCAGTCTAATTGTGATCCTAATTCACATATAATCGTCCTAATAACATATTTCAATTATTCAAAATCTTTTTTTATCTTCAACTAGTATTAAGCCCCCCCCCCCCCCCCCCCGGTGTTGCGGTGGGGGTGTAAAACCGTGACAAATAACACCAATGTTACAGTACCGTCAACAACCATCAACACTTAAGTTGTGGTGTGTTAATACGGATAAATTAGACCGAAACGTAAAACATAGAAAATAATAACTAAGTCGATTTAGGATCTGTGTGTTACGACGAACCTATCAAACGAGAAAAAATAGGCAACATAAAAACGTTGAACCACACACGCACATTACATTAGTTGACTTGCAAATATTAGAACAAAGCATAAAACAAAACATAAAAACGGTGAACCACACACGAATATTACGCCGCGTTAACTCACAAAATTTAGAACAAAACGTAAAACGAAAATTTTGCGAGATATGAAACGCATAGGGGCCAAAGTTGAAAGTGAAAAAGTTGTAAAGTTAAATTGTAAAAAACAAAAACTTTTGACTTAAAAGTAAAAAATCAAAGTAGTGTTGGGTTAAAAGTGTAACATCCACTTTTTTTTTTTTTTGAAAACCTCCCTAAACATATTGTACAACTTCTTTATGCAATAAAGTGTTGCTAATTTATAATAAGTAAATTGTTTTTTAACAATAATTCTTTTACACTTAAATATTTACTAACGTTACACTTGTAATGATTTGAATCCATAACACTATAGTGAGAAGCAAACACCATACTGCTGGACCACTAGATCATGTATTATTTTATCTTCAAATAACAATACATGATAACATATGTTATGCCATTTAATCTATATTTAATTTAATTGTTAGTTACACAAATAACAACTTATCAATTGGGTCCATACAGATTGAAATATTTTGTCGTTATATCATAACAAAAATAGAAATGAATGCAATCGTTTACAGAACAAGACAAATCATATATTCACAAGATTTTCCAATTTATTTTGAAATAATGCAACCAATGTTCAAACACACGCATCTCGAACCCACTAGATATATAGATTTGACTATGGTGCTAACTATAATGTTTATAATATAATATTATAATGTTAACCATGAAGTCGTACACACACGTATTATATAAATATAATGTTTATAATATAATATTATATAATGAAAATGTATATCAAACGATAGCCACAATAAACATGAAAAGAGAACATTTTTTTTTCACGTGTTAGATTAAACAATATCATGTTTACACATCATATTAATCAGTGATTAAGACAATATTATAAAGCGACAAAGTTGTATGAACATGGGATGCTAAAATCGTTGTTTTGAGTGATGGCAAAAACGAGGTCCCCACTTTGCTAGAAAAAAAAATATGACATGGTTAGTGGTTATCACATAAGATCTTAGTGACATATGTTGATATCCTCATGGCATTGTCGATGAATGTTTATATTGTAGACCGATGCTAATGTATATTGTTGTCTATCTTGTATGAGTATTAAAGTACTGAAGTTTTGTTGAAACGTCAATCAGTAAGATAAAAAGTAAAAACTACATGATTATATATTTATATTCGTTTATTAAGCTAGGAGTTATCATTGTTTAAATTATTGGTAACATTCATCGTACTATAATAGCACTAGGCTGAGAAATTACAGCAGAATTGATCTTAAATTAACAAACCTTTGATATATATTTTTTAACTAGTACATTTAAGTAATTTTAGATAGCTTTAAGATGAGTGATACGAGTAGTTTAAGAAGAAAAAAAAAAAACAAAGGATATGTATTTTATATTGACAATTTATTTAAGATATAAAAAATCATGAGACTGACATACAATAAAATTTTCCAATATGGTGTGTGAAAGAGAGAATTGTTTTATAATAAACTATCATATGTCAGATCCAGTAGTGTATATAACTAGTGAGTTCGAGATTCTGGTTGTATATCATATCATTTATTGAACATTAATGACATTCTTGACATAATTTGAAAATCTTGTGAAATCCTTATTTGGCTTGTATTGTGTTATAACCTCATGTCAATGTTCATAAAACTATTTAATAATCTTATAGAGATGGTGTGAAGAAAATATGTGATGTTTATAAAACATGGCCGATCTTAATTATTATTAACACGTTATAAGTAAATTGGTTATGGATAAAAGAAAGAATTTTACATTAAACATGTTGATGATCTCTCAAGTCCTAAAAGAAAATAGTTTACTCGAACTGTGATTTTTTTTTTTTTTTTGGAAAAACAAATCATATTAATGGTTATAAAGTTATGATGTTAAGCGTAAAGATAAAATATAAATGATTTTTAAATCTACAACCATTTTTTATAATATAAAATTCTCCCCCACGGTGCTCTATTGATGTTCTAATTTCCACCATAATATTTTTTTTTTAAACGAGCAAAACTTTCATACGCATGTGTAGAAATCGGGGTAGCTCTAACAAAAGGCAAGTGCTTTAAAATGTAACTAGGTGGACACCCGTCCGATGGACACAGGTACATCGTAAACATTGAATGTAAGCCTACATTTATATGTAAAATATGATGTGAAATTATTTAATGAATTCATATTCGCATTATACTTAAGAATACATTAAACTTGTCGACTGATTAAGTTTAGACACAAGAGAAGCATAACTAATTAGACACATGTATGTGCATCTAAAGGTTTTTATTTACTGGGGTACGACTTCCATAAAAGGCACACATTAGCTCCTCTTGAAGTAGCTTGGTCCCGAACAAATGCATGTTCTAACAGTTTTGAAGCCGAGGATCGTAAAGTCAGGTCGCATTGTAGTCATTGATTTATAAAAGATTTTGCATCATTTGAAAAATGATCGGGTATTTCAGGCATGTATTTGCTATTTCCAATCTTTAAGTTAATGAACTTTGTTTATTGTATGCTGTTTGCGGGAATTAGGTTCCTATCTATTTGGTACTGACACTCGTTATTGCAACCGAAAGACAAAACCTGAAAACCAAGTTGTTATATGCCAAAAAAAAAAGATACCACGACTTATTTTAAATCGATCAAAAACCATAAAAACTAATATTGGTCACGTTATTGTTCAGTTGGAATCATTTGGTTCTAAAAACTAATATCGGTCACGTTATTGTTCAGTTGGAATCGTTTGGTTCGTCACTTTATTGGCACTCGTATAGCGTATAGCCTATGCTACCAAAAAACACTATATTTTGAATATTAAAATGTGGAGGAAAAAAATCAACAGAGTTGCATTCATCTTTGTCTAAAAGCCTACGAACGCAAGTTATTAAATAAAATCAAATTAAACAAATTAAAACTTGGTAAAACCGCACATTATTAATAAAAATTGAAAATAAAAATAATAATAATAAAGTAAGATGACCAATTAAAGTGAACTACTTAGTGTAAGACCAAAAAAAAACTTGCAAATGTAAAATAAAAGAAATGACAAGTTACTTATTAGCATAGAAAAATCATATACAAAAGTTCTAAATCTATTTATAATTTATTAAATTTTGAAACGCTTTATAACAATTTGATATTTTTTAACCGTGTTTGCACTTGTTTTTAACATGTAGAAGAAAAAAGCTATTGTGCTTGCAAATAAAAAAAATGTTCAATTTTTCTAACTACGCGAGCCGTTTCCGACCCGACCCGACCCGTTCTATATTCACTCTTACCTCTTCTTCTTTCTTTTCCCAATCCTGGAACTCGGCTCGAGCATGTTCTCTAGCCAGCAAAGCCTGCAAAACAATAAGCATCAGGTTACTATCAATTACTGGTACCAGATAACAACTGATTATCGTTCAAGTTTGCATATGAATTTCTAATTAGCGGAAACTCATGAAGTATAATGATAGTTATACAAATTACAAAATCAAACTTACTATCTCCTCCTCGTGTTGTGCTTTTTCAATGGTCATTTCTTCCCTTCTCTTTTTAACCTTTTCAATTTCGGCCTGTAGTATTATGTGAAGATATAAATAGATCAAAACTAAAGTATTATTATGTGCATATAACATGAACTGAAAGTTGAAAGTTACATACCATTCGTTCTTTCTGTCTCTTCTTTTCGGCTTTGTGTAACACCCCGAAAACGGGTTTGGTAAACAAGTCACGTTAATACTAAAAGACGGGTAAAATACCGTTAGTGGTGAAAGTAACCCGGTAAATATTAGGATTTAAATAAATAATCCTAATGTTAATTAAAAGCGAATAAGAGTTTTCACAAAAATAAAATGGATAAAAGGCCCGAGTTAACGGGACTTGAAATAAAACGAGCTATGGTTTCCCGAACTCATTAAGTTAACTAGGAATAATTAACCTAGTTAGTAATATGTAAATATGAAATAAATTGCAAGTTATAGCTTCTTTTGAGAAACATAAAACACAAGGGACTAAGGTTGCCAAGTGGGCAAACTAGTTTTAATTTTTTTTTTTAAATTCAATTATACAATTTCATTCCAATCATCAGGGCAAATTACATAAGGATAGCAGGTAGACGAGCAACAAACTGCGCCGCCATCCCTTTCTGAATAGAAAACTCTAATCTACTAAAAACAAAGCCCCGCCCCTGAGGGGTCGAAAAGTTGCTATGGACCACACGCTGCACTCTAGACAAGAACCGAACTGCTTCCGGCGCCAAGGAGCCGAACGTGTCAAATGCCAGGGGGACAAAGGCATGCTGATTATCCTCACAAGCTTTCGCGTGCTTTTCCACCTTCTTTGACTCTGCTTTCAGTACCGCTTGCCCCGCCACAAACCCATTTTCCCGGAACCCGGCTAGTGGGGATACACCTGTGAGATCGACACAAGCATGTTTCCCGCCCTCCCAACCAAAAACTAGCACGTCAGCTGGGCGTAGGGTGGATCTCCCCTCCGACGGGTCTGTAAGAAAATTAACCGGTGCCTCTTTCTTCGCCGAGATCCCTGCTCGTCTGAGAATATCCATTAACGCGTCTCGCACAAAGTCATGGCGATACTTAAAAATATCACTCAAGAATCATCAAATTGAAGATCGATTCGAGCCCGAAATCAGCAAATAAACATATATTTGTGATCACCTAACCTAGGGGATCAAAAGGTATGTAATATTTTGGTATTTTAATGCATCTTAATTTTGGGTTAATTGTGAAAAACAAAAATTTAGTTTGATTCTGTGTTGGATAGATCAAATTAGAAGTAATATGATGTCTAGGGATAAACCCTAGATAATCTCTTGTTAAAACCTTGCATGATACTTGTAGAATTGTAATCACCATTGTAGTTGATTAATGGATTCGTAGAAACTAGATAAACACTAGGATTATGATTTTATTCTAGTGAATTCTGAATTTATGTGGTAAATTCTGAATTATTGATGTTATATTGATGATAAGAAGATGATGATGAAGATGGAGTACTTGTTCATACATGATTGAGATACTTGTTCATAAATGATTAAGATGGGTCTTTATGGTATGATGATGTTAGTGTCAAACTTGTGATTAGAATCATCATATTAGTTAGTAAAGACAAAGTACTTGAACAATTTAGGTGTTTGAGTATTTAAATCATATTTACCATGAAATGGGTTTTGGAATGATAAGATGAAATGATGATAGATTCATACTAAAAATGATGTTTGATTTCATCATGTGTTAAGAAAAAAATTAATGTCGTGATAATTCAATGAATTATGGCTATAAAACATGGTTAATAAAGTGGATAAGCGGTAGCCTAAGAAGGATACTATCGGGTAGTAGACCAAGTAGTTAAACGAGTAGTCGAGCTACATCGTGTAATTACTTATGTTGATAGGCCGTTGACTTTAAAAAGTCAAACCGACCTATAATGCGGTGAATGATAATTTTGAATAGAAATTTGCGTAAGGTGGAAATCATATTAACTTGTGATAAAACTAACCACCTTGTGAAATGATGAATAATAGTTGGCGCTTGAACAAGCTAAGAAGAGCTAGGTGTGAAAGCGGGTCAAACGAGCCAAGCATAAAGGAAAAGCGTATTCGGGATGCGAGGTAAGTAAATTTGTACACTTATGTAGAATACTTGCTTATTCTATATGTTATAAATGCGATAACGATAGTATCGAAAATATTGATTTTGTTAAGATTACATTGTAGTGTAATCTAATAATGAGGAAAAGGGGTGAAAATGGAAATTGGTCAAGTGTCGACTAATGTAATCGAGGTTAAAAGCATACCCATGGCGTAAGCCAAAATGGGTTGAAATTGTAAGAAAAGAGCTTAAGAGAAAAAGAATTTGGTAATGAAATCCGG